>NW_007726201.1:303481-306205 GCF_000696425.1 Galeopterus variegatus
GGGGGAAGGATATATATTCTACCTGTATTAGCCCATTTCTGTTGCTTATAACAGGATACCTGAAACTGGGTAATTTGTAAAGAAATGAAATTTATTTCTTACGATTTGGAGGCTGGGAAGTCCAAGGTCCAAGGAACACATCTGGTGAGGGCCATCTGGTGTTGACTCTCTACAGCAAGGAAGGGTATCACATGGCAAGAGAGAACTTTCTCACCAGCTCTCCTTATAAAACCATCAGAACCACACCCACTACCCCATGAATGGATCGATCCATTCACAAGGGCACAGTCCTCACAATCTAATCACCTTTTAAAGGCCCCACTTTTCAAAAATACCCTAATTGGTTTTCCCACCCTCNCAGTGTTACTGGGTCTAAACCACTGTAACTAACACAGGACAACAGCAGTTGCATAAAACCCCTTGTCAAATCAGGTTTTTATACCAAAAATAGTAGCCATAACTATCAATTTTGGGTTTTCTGTTTGTTTTTTTGAGGTGTTTTTTTTTTTTCTTTTTACCTTTTGGCTTTTTTTTACAAATCCTGTCTTCCTGTCCATAAGTTTACCAACACATACCCATTACCATTTGTTCTCCATCCCCTTATCGACCAGGTGAATTCCCAAATATCCCCTTTTCTATGAAGTCTTTCCTGGTTGCACACATCTGTGAAGTTATTCTCCTGTTCCCACAACATTTTGTGTATACCTCGATTAAAAGCTACTTTAACCCACTGTGGAGTATTTGGTTTCTTCTCAATCTCCTTCCTTAGACTATGAGATTTCCAGGGCCCAATATTTGGTATAATAGTGATTGATATGGATTTTGTCTTTCAAGCTTTATGTATTAGTATCTTAAATCCCCACTGTAACTGTTGAGGGTGGGAAATCCTATTATGGTAATTGAAAGGAGGGGCCATGAAGAGGTGATTGGATTGTAGGACCTTGCTGTAGTGAATGGATTAATAATGGTGGTCAGGGGCGTGGTTCTGAGAGTTTTAAAGGACAGCACGTGAGGAGTTATCACCAGATGGGTTCCCTGGACTTTGAACTTCCCAGCCTCTAAAACTGTAAGCAATAAATTTGTTTTCTCATAAATTACCCAGTTCCAGGTATTCTGTTATAAACAACAAAAATGGACTAACACAGAAAATTGGTACCAGAGAAGTGGGGTATTATAACAAATATCTGAAAATGTGGAAGCAGCTATGGCACTGGGTGTTGAGGAGAGGTTAGAGGAATTTGGAGGAACAGCCTAGAAGAAGCCTAGCTGCTGGTGAGAGTTTAGAAGACAAGAAAAGCAGGGAAAGTTTGGAATGTTTAGAGACTGGTTAAATGGAGGTGACCAGAATGCTTATGGAAATATGGACAGTAAGGGCCATTCTAAGGAGGTCTCAGATGTAAATGAGAAGGGACTTATTGGAAACTGGGGCAAAGATCACACTTGCTATGAACTGGCAAGAAATTTGGCTGCATTCTGTTCATGCCCAAAAGTACTATGGAATGTGGAACTTCAAGGTGCTAAGCCAGGGTATTTGGTGGAAGAAATTTCTAAGCAGCAAAGCATTAAGGAAGCTGCATGGCTNTAAGCCAGGGTATTTGGTGGAAGAAATTTCTAAGCAGCAAAGCATTAAGGAAGCTGCATGGCTACTTACAACAGCTGACACTGAATTATGGTGGCAAAGGCATGACATAAAGCGAGAATTTAAAAGGGAAGCAGAGCATAAAGATTTGGAAAATTCGCAGCCTGGCCATGGAGTAGAGAAGTAGAGAGCATTTTCAGAAGGAAAATGCAATGGTGCTAAGACAATTTGCACAAAAGTACAGGATTATCAAGATTGGGGGGGAAAGGCCCTGTAGGCATTGCAGATGCCTCTGGGGCCAACCCTTCCATTTCAGGCCCAAAGGCCTAGGGAGAACAGAACGTTCTTGGGAATTAGGCCTGAGGCGTCCTCCACAGGCTCACTGCCCAGAGCCATGTTGGAATGCTCCTCCAAAAACCAACACTCCAGCTCCTTTGGCTGCTCCAGCCATGGTTAAATTGGTCCCAGGTGTGGCTGGGCCCACAGCTTTGGAAAATACAAGCTGGAAGACTTGGAGGTGTCCATGTGGTGTTAAGTCTGTAGGACTGCAAAATGCCAGGGCTGTGGAGGCTTAGGATCCTCCACCTCAATTTCAAAGGATGTATGGAAAAGCCCTGAGGCCCAGAAAGAGATCTGTCACAGGGGTGGAGTCACTGCAGTCAGCCTTTGCTAAAGCAATGCCAAGAGGAAATGTAGGGTCAAAATTATAGCAAAAAACCAAAATCCCACCAAGGCCATGCCTAGTGGAGCTGTGGGAGCCAGGACCTCCATAGAGACTCCAGAATTGTGGTGCTACCAGCATGTAATGCCAGCCTACCAGAGCTAAATCATGGCCAAAGACCAGTAAAATTACAGGAGCAGAGCTGCTGTGGGGGACCCACCCCCAACCCCAGTGTGTGGAGAATGTCAAACATGGAGTCCAGGTATGTGATTTACCAGCTTTGAGATTTAGTGCCTGCCCTGCTGAGTTTCAAACTTGTTTAGGACCTGTTACCCCTTTCCTTTGGTCTATTTCTCCCTTTTTGAATGGGAATATATACCCTATGCTTGTCCCATCATTGTATCTTGGCAGTAGATAACTTTTTTTTTTTTTTTTTTTTTTTTTTTTTTTCCATGTCCGGCAACGGATCGCCACCCCCAGTGTC
>NW_007726201.1:307131-309161 GCF_000696425.1 Galeopterus variegatus
ATTCTTTGTGTCCCTTTACCAATTTCTCATTAGTCCCCCTCCCCCCCTTCCCTCCACTTTCCACCTTTAGTAACTACAGTTCTTTTCTCTCCTTCTAAAAGTTCAGTTTTATTGTGATTGTTGTTTCATTCTTTCTCTCTCTTTCTCTCTTTATTGTTTATTTGTTTATTTATGTATTAGGCTCCCACTTATGAGTGAGAACATGCAGTATTTCTCTTTTTGCACCTGGGTTGTTCACTTAGGAATTTTCTCCAGGTTCTCCATGTTGCTGCAAATGGCAGAATTTCATTCTTTTTTATGGCAGAGTAATATAAACTTTGGATTTCTGAAACAAGACTTTGGAGATGGAATGAATGTATTTACCTGTGAGAAGGACATAAATGTGGGTGGCCAGGGATGGAATGATATACATTGTATCCCTCAAGTGTTATGAATTAGTAGCTTAAATCCCCGCTGTAACTGGTGAGGGTGGGAAATCCTATCATGGTGGGGCCTTGAAGAAGGAAATCCTATTATGGTAATTGAAAGGGGGGGCCTTGAAGAGGTGATTGGATTGCAGGACCATGCTGTAGTGAATGGATTAATATTGTTAATATTATTAATATGGTTGTGGGCATGGTTTTGAGGGCTTTAAAGAGAGAGTGAATGAGGAGGTTAGTCTCTCTCTCTCTCTCTCTCTCTCTGCTCTGCCATTTTCTTCCAGGTGAGACCCCTGCATTGCTGTAAAGCCACCACCAGAGAGAACCCTCACTAGATGTGTTCTTTGGACTTTGGACTTCCCAGCCTCTGAAACTGTAAGCAATAAATTTTGTTTTCTTATAAATTACCCAATTCCAGGTATTTTCCTATAAGCAACAGAAACGGACTAATAGAGTGACTCAATAAATGTTTGAAGAAAGGGTGAGAGGAAGTACAGGAGAAATGGAGACAACACAGGGCCAAATCCTGACAGGTGGGTTTTCAATACATTGCTTCCCTACCACCTGCTTGGAAAGCTCTTCCTCTGTACCAGACAGGTTTCAGATGCTTTCATAGTCATCATCTCCGTCAATCCTCGCAATAATCTAGTAAATGAAAATTATTTGGGAGGATTCGGTTTTCACGCTCACAAAAGCTAAGTAATTTTCCCAGCAAGTGGTAAAACCAGAATTTCATCTTTGACTCTTGCATTCCAAAGCCACGATTTTCACCCCACCCAATATTGATGGGTAGAGAAGAGCCCCATCACTTCTACTATACTGAACAGCACATCCGCTACTTGGTACACCTCATTCTCTCATTTAGGGATCTTGTTATGTCAGTCCCTGAAAGTTATTCATAGGGTATTCCTTGACTAATTGTTCTCTTTTCATTTGTTCCTTGATAAGAGTTCCAGAAGCTGCAGCCTGGAAAGACCTGAAGCTCTCTCTTTCATCTAAAAGGGTAAATTGTGGCTGAAGGAGTAGGGAAATTACAAAGGGGCTTGGAGAAACCTGAGCCCCATAGGCAATTATCACCCTGCAGCAAAGTCCAGCTTCCTGCACACTCACACAAAGNGGGTTTTTTTTTTTTTTTTTTTTTTTAGTTCTTTTTAAATTTTCGTCTCTATTTTTATTTATGTATTTATTTAAGATAGTTTATTATACATACATGTGGGGTACGGAGTTGATTTTCAATAGTTGTGTATAATGTGTGGTAGTTAGATCAGGATAATTAGCTTATTCGTCATTATAATACACAATCATTCTTTGTGTCCCTTTACCAATTTCTCATTAGTCCCCCTCCCCCCCTTCCCTCCACTTTCCACCTTTAGTAACTACAGTTCTTTTCTCTCCTTCTAAAAGTTCAGTTTTATTGTGATTGTTGTTTCATTCTTTCTCTCTCTTTCTCTCTTTGTTGTTTATTTGTTTATTTATGTATTCGGCTCCCACTTATGAGTGAGAACATGCAGTATTTCTCTTTTTGCACCTGGGTTGTTCACTTAGGAATTTTCTCCAGGTTCTCCATGTTGCTGCAAATGGCAGAATTTCATTCTTTTTTATGGCAGAGTA
>NW_007726201.1:310708-358112 GCF_000696425.1 Galeopterus variegatus
TAATTGTTCTCTTTTCATTTGTTCCTTGATAAGAGTTCCAGAAGCTGCAGCCTGGAAAGACTTGAAGCTCTCTCTTTCATCTAAAAGGGTAAATTGTGGCTGAAGGGGTAGGGAAATTACAAAGGGGCTTGGAGAAACCCGAGCCCCATAGGCAATTATCACCCTGCAGCAAAGTCCAGCTTCCTGCACACTCACACAAAGAAATGGGGCTGTTCCAGTCAACTCACCCCAGATGTCCATGCTGGAGCCAGGCAGAGAGCCCTGTGGGGTTTGGCATTTAAAGGCCACAACTCCCAGGAAAGTTGCGAGGATGAAATGAATGGTATACATCAAAGCATTTAGAATTCTTTGAAAGAAAACTTCTGTAGAAATTCAAGATAGTATTAACATATTTTGGAAAATCATTATTTAGGCTAATATTTTTAGCCAGTTAACTTAGGTACACATACACACGCGTAAAAACACACAAAATAGATGTAATATTAATTATAGAAAAATTGAAAATTAAATCATGTCACAGATACAGGAGGGTATTGCAATCTTCTTTCTGTTTGCAGGCCTCCTCCCTACCTCTTCCCCCACAATGTTAAAATACTGTAGATATCCTTCTATATCTTTTTCTTCTGCTCAGCTGCACACTCATATGTATCCTAAGGCTGGGTCATTGTTTATTTGGCAGTAATAGAAATCATATTATATAAGCTTTCCAGCATTATGCATTTCTCACTCAAAAATATCTCATAGAAATTCCCCAAATCCAATGGTACAGTTCTAAATTATTCTTTTTTAAAGTCATACAATATGTTATAATGTGAATGGGCCCATAATTTTTTATCCATTCTCCTCTTGATGGACGCTTACTTCTCTCCAGATTTTTTTAGAAGGCTTCAATAAGATCTACAGATAGAGCTCCACATTTTGAACTTTAATTTCTGTGGGCCCAAGAAAGGAATTGCTATTTCCTTTCTTGTATGTATTTTCCTCTTAGAAATTTTTCCAGTCTGATGGGACTGAAGTGATAGCTCATTATTACTTAGAAATGTGTATTTTCCTCACTACTAATGAGAATATTCATTTCTTCAGGCATTTGTTACCAATTTTATTTTTTCCCTAGTGAATTTCTTTTTCATATCCTTTGCCTTATTTTTGCTGGATTTTTTTTTAACTTGTTTATGAAAGCTCTTCAAATATTATAGGCAAAATCTTTATCTGTCTTCTACATTAGAGCTATATTTTTTCATGTTTATCATTTGTTTCCTGATGTTATTTATGGTCTCCTTTGACTTCACTGTTATTTTTGTATATATATGTGTATATTTATATACATTTTTTATAGCCTCTGATTTTGTCTCAATTAAGAAACTGTCTTCCACTCCTAAATTATTCATAAAGTTTCTAAATTTTACTGTATTATTTTTTGCATTTACTTTAATCCATCTGAAATTTATTTTATTTTTGAATGTGGTATAAGATAGATTCTAATCTTATTTTTACCTAGATGAAGAAACAGTTGTGACAACACTATTTAAATATCCCTCATTTTCTCATTGAGTCATCTTTGTAGTATATTAAATACTCACACACACTGAGATTGTTTCCTAATTTCTTTATGCCATTGTGCTGGTCTATATCTGTAAGTAAAAATTGTCTACAAATAGAAATTGTCTTGATATCTGATAAAGAAAATCCAACTCAGGATAAGCCCCCCTCTTTTTTTTTCAGTCATGCTATTCTTGAACATTTGTCCTTATACATGATATTTAAGATTATTTTATCTAATTCCAAGGTGAAAAAATTACTGAGATTCTCTTTAAAGTTTGATTAAAATTTTACATTAGTGATAAGAAAATTTACAATTCTAAGCCTTCATATCAAAGAACAAGTATATCTTTATAAATCTTTCATAATTGTCGTTGCTACTGAGAATGTGATGTTTTCTCTCTATTGATTTCAGGTGCTTATGATAACATGGAGAAAAGCTAAGTGTCTGTATACATTTATCTTATAGATAGCCACTTACATAATTATTTTATTAATTCTAGTATTTTTTACTACATGCTGCTTTTCTAAGTTTACAATTGCAAATATGGCAAAAAGGATTACTTTATCTCTTTTTTTCAAAGTTCACACAAATTATATTATTTTAAAAATATTACATTCACTGGAATCCCTAAGCAAATATCAAGTAAGAATATTGATGTCAAGCAATCCCATCTAGATTTTAAGTGGAATAGTTTTAGCAAGATTGAATTCTTTGGGGAAAGGATTTCATTGCTGTGTAGGACTTCATTTCCCAAATACTCTTTACTTGCTGAGAGCTGCCCAGGGATTTCTCAGGGAACAGCATGTTGCTGTGTTCCTGTGGGTCGGTATGGATGGGAGTCTAGAAAGAAGAAGTGATGAGAGGGATTGTTAGGGGTTATATTTGTCTGTTTCTGTTGCTTATAACAAAATACTCCAGACTGGGTGATTTATAAAGAAAACAAAATTTATTGCTTACAGTTTCTGAGGCTAGGAAGTCTAAAGTCCAGGGAACACATCTAGTGAAGGCTTTCTTTGATGGTGACTTCAGTGATGGCAGAGTGTCACATTGTGAAAATGGTGGAGCAGAGAGAAAAAAGAAAAACAGACTCTCTTCTCTCTTCTTTTAAAGCCTTCAGAATCACACCCCTAACCACCATTTTTAATCCATTCACTACTGCACGGTCCTGCAATCCAGTCAACTCTTCAAGGCTCCACCTTTCAAATTCAATGATAGGATTTCCCACCCTCTTAACAGTCCCAGTGGGGGCTAAGTTTCTAATACATAAAACATGGAGGACACAATTTAAGCTTCAACAAGTTTTGGAGGGACATAATTCTATCCACTACCGGGGTGGTGAAAATCCTTCTCCCCTCCATGGAAAAGAGGGTGCTTTAAGGAGCACCCCACTGTAAGAAACTGTGAGAGCCAAGGCCAGGTGCACAAAGGCCTCTGTGCACTAGTAGAAACTCTCCACCTGCCACCAAGTCACCGGTGGTGAAAATCCTTCTCCCCTCCATGGAAAAGAGGGTGCTTTAAGGAGCACCCCACTGTAAGAAACTGTGAGAGCCAAGGAGGCCAGGTGCACAAAGGCCTCTGTGCACTAGTAGAAACTCTCCACCTGCCACCAAGTCACCAGGTCTTCCCCTATTTGCAGAATCACTTACTTCCAATTGTCCTCTTCAGTTCATCCCAAACCCAACTCCATCCCAAAACCCATTCTAAACCCATTCCACAAACCTGGCAATAGAAAGCACAGTTCCATGACAGCTCACCACAGGCTTTCCCTTCCACCACCCTCAGGACTCCTGAAGTCCCACCTCTTCCTCCAAGAGATACAGACCTGAGCATGCATTTCACAGATCTCACTATTTACTACTGAATAATGACAAGTTCCTGCAGTAAAAGACACTTTACTACAAATCGTTGGCCATTCAGGTACTGCACAGGAGGGTCATTAACTTTCATTACAGAAATAGATCCCTAGGGACAGGGTTTCCCAACTTTGGCACTAATGAAATTTGGGGCTGGATCATCCTTTATTGTGGGGGCCTGTCCTGTACATTGTAGGATGTTTAGAAGCACCCCTGGCCTCTACCCACCATATGCCTATGTCCCCTTTTCAGTTGTGACAACCAAGAATGTCTACAAACATTGCCAAATGTCCTCTGATGGGGGCAAAATTATCCTATAGAGAACCACAGCACTAGGCTATCACTGCCCTTGGCTATACACCCTGAAGCATGACACCTATCAGACAACTTACTTGGAAATTGTTGCCTGTAAATTGAAGCATCTGCCCTTGTTGCTTTCAGTTTGGAACTTACTTGAAACTACTGCTTCTTTCCTCTGTTCTAAGAGATTTTAACACATATGGCTTGTTTCTCTTGATTGGCAGTCACCCAGGCTTCTTGTTGAAGGATGATAGCTCAGAGATCCTGAAAGTTAATTTTGTGGATGCCACATTGGGGTCAGTTCACACCAATGTTACCTATTTTTAGTTGTAGAAGTGGGATCATTTTTATTTAGCTTGCTGGTATATCACTCAGCATGAAGCTACATGTACTTTGGTTCCTATTGATGATGCAGATAAAATATGTGAAGCTTTCAGAACTGCAATTTTCAAAAGGAAATTAGCTTCCCCCTGAGCAGCCTGACACTGCAGTTTGGCTGATGACATTTCAGTAAATGACCTACAAACTCTTAACTTTAGAAATAAGTAGGAGCTATTTATAGGCAAGCAATGATTTTCAAATGGGTAGGTCAAGAGGAAAAAAAAAACCAAGCTCAGAAAAATCAGCAAGGAAACTCCCATTCCACCCAGTACCTTGAAGTCAGGAACTGTAGGGCCATTCACCAAAATGGAAAGTCTGTGTCACTATTACTAATGGAGGAATGATGTTTTGGTGAATTTTTAACTTGTCAAAAATGCCAACCCATTTTATGTGATACAACCACAGACTCAATTTAAAACATAAAACCTGAAGACATATCCTTAAGACTAAGGAAACAAAGGGATTTCAACCAGGATCTCGGAAACATCAATCAGATGACACGTATCCTAGCAACAGGGATGCTGGTAAAAGGCCATCTGCTGAGAACGTAAGGTTTTCCACTCTGAGACCGTGTGAGATAGGCCTCCGTGTGCATGTGAACATAGAGGCTCTCTCGGCATTCTGAAAAGGTGTCATGTCCCTGCTACTCTCTTTCTGCAAAGGAAAATCTGAAAATTTTCAATTGTCCTTGGAGGAAGTCCAAGCCAGGACAGGAGGTTGGACTATAAGCAGCTCTGAGGACAAGGAGGCAGCCTCCTAAAAGGGGCAATCCTGCCAACTCTGCAAAGGCAAAGGATGGCTCTGGAGGAAGGGGAGCTGTTTGGATCTTGGCCAGGGACACACAGTCTCCTTCCCACTCAGCCTTGCAGGGCTGTATGTCACGGCTTCTGATATTCAAGGCCCTTACGGCTCCTACCTTCACTGGAATCTATGACAAAACTCAAGGCAAAGAGCAACAGCTGGCTGGTGGGAAAAGTGTCACCCTTGGCTCCAAGATGACAGGGACAAATCTTGCTCTCTTTAAGATGATAATGACCTGAACATGGAAGACCCATATGTAAGATATATAGATATCGTTAATCTTGATCAGAAACTAGCAACTTTTTCTGTAAAGATCCAGGTGGTAAATATTTAAAGCTTTGCTGGTCACATGGTCTCTGTCACAACTAACTCTGCCAATGTAGCCCCAAGCTGCCACAGGCAATATGTAGGAGAATGGGTGTGGCTATTTCCAAATAAAACTTTCTTTACAAAAAATAGGCAGTGGGCAGGATTTGGTCCACAGGCCATAGTTTGATGATTCCTTATCTTGATGAATGACATCAAACACAGCTAATTCTCTCATCTAAAAAGGCCACTCCTTCTAGCCTGCCTGGACCCTACCCCAGTGCAGGTCTTCACCTTCTCTTCTCTCTTAATGCCTCTTTCTGACCCCAGGCTTTCTCTTCTTCAACAAATATTTTCCCTTGCTGACAATATTACCTTTTTACGTTATATACCTAACCCATCACTCCCTAGCATAAAAACTTTTAATAGTTCCCCAGTGCTTGAGATAAAAAAATTCAAATCCCTCCGCAATCCACCATTTCTTTCCCATTTGCATCCTGAGCTCCTGCAATGGTGGCAAAGACACCACTCCCTAAATATGCCAGGCAATTCCCCTCCTCCAAACTGTCTATATGTGTTCTCTGCCTGTGCTACCATCCCCGTAGTCCCCACCTGTCAGTCATTCTCATTTGTACACTGTCACTTCAAATTCACTTTCCAATGAAGCCTGTCCTTTCTGTCTATAAGTGATTTGTTCCCTTCAGTGGGATCCCATAGAATTTATTTCATCCCTCCCTTAAAACTCTATGCCTCGAGTTCCATTTGCTGGCCTGTTCAATAAATCATATGCTTTTTTGCCATCACTTGTTTATATATGCCACGGCATGTTTAATTTTTTTTTTTTTTTTTTTTTTTTTTTTTTTTTCCGTGTCCGGCAACGGACCGCAACCCTCAGTGTTGCCCCCGTACCGGACCAGGGACCGGCAACGGGATTGCAACCATCGGTGTTGCTCCCAAGCCTCGCTCAGCCAGTGAGCGGGAACCGGTCTGTATGTGGGATCCGAACCCTCGGGCGGGAGCGCCGGCACCGGGCCGGCCCACGGCATGTTTAATTTGATTATTCATCCATTAACAGATAGGTTTTATGTACCCACTCTATGTTTTGCAATGTTCTCAGAGCCGGGGAAACAGCCACAAACCAGGCAGCATCCCTGCCCTCAGGCTAGTGGAGGGACAGATGTAAATAAAGAAGTAAACAAATCCACACATAAGACCATTTCAGATAGAGATAAACACCACTAAGAAAACAACACAGGGTAATTCATCAGGAAGAGTGGGAATGTGAGTAGGGACAAAGTGACTTTTGCCAGGGCAAACAGGAAGGGCCTCTCTGAGATGTTACTTGGACTGTTGTCAAGCATTGATGATGAATTGGACATTGAATGGTGAGAAACAAACACTCTATGCACAGAAAAGCAAAACAAAACTCTGCACAGAAAAAGCACTTTTAAGTGTCCCTTAAATGAATAATAAATGAAAATATCCCTATAATTTAATAAATTGTAATACAGTGATTAAAAAAGAATGACGTTTGTATACCTATGTGTGCATATATGAAAAGATATCTAAGATATACTTGCAGAAGTGTGTACTATTCCTTCCTCAAGCTTCTTCTACATCCATGCTGCCCTAGAGAGTCCAGCAGAGAGAGGCAGGCCGTGCTTTATCCTCCCACAGCCCACATCTGGACGACTACTGACACTGCTCTAGAGCTAAGACTCTGCTTTTCCTTTGGGCAGTGGTGCTGAGCCCTGAGGCACATTTGAATCACCTAAGAAACTTTTCAAACACACCCATGCTTACACCCCATCCCAGATAAATTAATCCAGCATCTCAAGCAGCGGGACAGAGGCTTTAGTGTGTTCTAATGTTCCACAAGTGAATATTATGTCCACACAGTTAAGCTTAGGATGCTTTTAAAATGCAGATTCTGATTCCATAGGTCTGGGATGGAGCCTGAGATTCTGCATTTATAACAAGCTCTCAGGTGATGCCAACGCTGCTGGTCCTTGAGACACACTTTGAGCAGCAAGTCTGTTTAAAAAAAAAGAAAGGACTTAAACCACCTTAAAACCAACCAAAGTCATTGGCACTTTTTACTTTACAATTCATAATATAATAAGCAAAATAAATATTCTAATGAGACTGGTAATAAAAACTTTCTTTGGATCCTCAGTAATCCTAAGACTAGCACCATATGCACACTTCAGTTTCAAGTAGCAACTTCTCTGGATTCATTTCCTATCCGTAGGAAGCAAAATAGAAAATAACATTGGTTCGAGTTTCAGCACACAGATTTTTTTTGACAGGAATAGTCAGAAACATCAGGCTAAACATTCTTGCCTAGGGATCATGAAACCTCAACAGCTTTGCCAGGCATGGCTGTGGAATAACATACCTAACTTATAACTACTCATAAATAGGAGCAACAACATGTGAGCGGACTGGCTGCAACGTGCACTACCTAGGGGTTGAGAAATGGGCTGACTGGCCTCCAGAGCGCCCTGCAGCCCTCTGGGTCCTAACTCAGCTCTGCTCCACAGAATATCAGGGGCTCGTTTTCCAAGCAAGATTTCCTTCCAGGGACAGGAGCTGCCCAGGTTCTGGTTTGAATCTCTATTCTCCACTTACCAGCTGTATGACCTAGGACAAGTTATGTCACCTCCCTTAGGCCTTAGATCTCTCAGGTATCCTCTGCAAAATAGGAACACAAATGGACGTTTAGACAAGATTATATGTAAAGTAATTAGTTAACGCAGTGCCTGGCACAATAGCAACACTGAATCTCAGCTGTTATTATTATCCGTCCCCCTATGTCTCTAAGTTGGATGGAAATACTAGCTTTGGTGTCACTTACAGAGAGAAGCTGAATTGCTGCATTCAAGTACAGCACACAGATGAAAAGTCCTGCTGTCTTCTGGGCTGGCTTTTGGTTCTCGACTGTGTGAAGGACAGCAATCAATGCCCACAGAGAAATGTAATAGCAATCATGCCATATATGAATACACAAAGGAAACAGATCAGACTTGAAGGCAAACAAAATCCAGGAGTTTTTATCCCACTTCATGGAAAGGGAAGTTTGTCTTGTGACCAGAGCCACTTCCTTTTGAGGCAGGGAAGAGAGAACCAAGGACAGCTTGAGTGACTGTGTACCTACTATAGGAGCAGAGACTTACAGTGTGGTGCTATTAGTGAGGTCTGCAAATGGCACGGGAGAAGAGCCAATGAAGGAAAAAAGTGCCACAGGCTTTTAATATGGATGAGAAGCTGCCTGCTTTCTCCTAAGCCAATGAGGAATGAGAGAAGCAAGGAATTCAAACCTATTTGTAGGTGGTCTCTGGGATAAAGGAGTAGACGGTAGAGGTGACGTCATTCTGAGCCATGTTTCACTGCAGAACCTACCAGTATCAAGTCTGGCTGCTGGGAGACCATCTCTGACTTGTTTCAGCAAAGAGACAATAAAAATGTAAAAATAGTAGATAACCCTTGAAATTCCAGTGTCAACCCCCCAAAAACAGCTTCCAAAGATGAAGAGTGGGTGGACTTCCAGAGACACAGATTTAGATTTCTAACTTTAGCCTGATCTTTCTGAAGTGTCTCAGCAGTACCAGGAAAAAGATTTGGTGTGAAGGAAGCTAAGAATAGCAGCTCAAATCAGACTGCAGAAGTAGATGAGTTCCAATCAGCCATGTGTCCCCCCAGTCTCTTCGCCTTCTCCAACAACCACAATGCTGGAGAGTTGGAGCTGTAAGATATGAGGCTTAGGGCTGGCCGGTTAGCTCAGCTGGTTAGAGTGTGGTATTATAACATCAAAGTCAAGGGTTCAGATCTCTGTACCAGCCAGCCACCAAAAAAAAAAAAAAAAAAAAAAGACACGAGGTTTAGATCCAGAACAATGACAAGAGCTGACATTTATGGAATGACTAGGACTTGCAGGCCTTATGTTAAGCGCTTCATGCAGAGGAATTCATTTTGTACTCACCCCATTACTAAGAATACCTCCACTTTATAAACGGGGGTATTTATACTTAGAACTATCAAGAAACTAATCCAAGGTCAACCAGCTGGTTAAGTGGTGGAGCTGATAGTGCTGGGAAATGGAAAATAAAACTGAAAGAACTGGAAGACCAAGGACCTTGATAGGGCGGGGAGACCCTCAAGCATAGAAAGGGCTGAAGAGTGAGTGCTGTGGGGGCTCTTCTCCATCTCCGTTAGAAGTGAATAGAGATTTCTTACACTGCAGCAAGGAGAAAGTAATTCAGTTAGATAAAAGAAGGAAAAGAAACTTCTGGATTGCTAAACTGTGCAACATAAGTATTTATTTTTGAGAGACAATGAGAAGCCTGCTACATTAATTTTTTTTTTTTTTACAAAAATGGTGGTTTTATGCTTCTCCAGGTGTGTTCCACAGACCACTAGCTTTTTAAGATATTAATAGGTATAATCAAATACATTCAGGAAATATTGTGCTAAATAGAGTTAAACAGGTTTCTTTACTGAAGGAGCTCTAAGAGCTTTTAATTAGCTAGTGTATGTTGTGAATCTCTAGTAGAGGAATATAGGAGATGGTGTTTTCCAAACTTATTTGACTAGAACCCTTTTTCAAACTAGTCTTTCCTCAAACATACTTGGGGAAATTCTCAGGTTTTCTAAGATGATTTAAGTATAGAACTTTCTGGAGGCTGGGGCTTGGCCTTGTTAATCAAAATGCAGTCCATGCACTTTGTCATCAGCACAAGCATCACTTAGGAGCTGTGGGAAATGCAAACTCTCAACCTCACCCCAAGCCTGCAGAATCAGAACCAGCCTCTGAACAGTGTGTCCTGATGATTTATTTGCAAATGGCTTATTTATTGGTGGTGATGCAGGGACAGGGGCTGCTGGCTGGTTCAGGGATAGAACCCTGGACTTGGTATTATAAGCACCACACTCTAACCAACTGAGCTACCAGCCAGACTATTTGCAGATTAAACCTTGAGAAGCTCAAAATGTTCAAGCCTCAGGATTTGGTTAACATAGAATTCCAATGCAACCATAGCCCTAACATAAGCCATCAGCTGCATAACAAACCAACCCCACATCCACTGTCTTGAAACACTAAGATTTATTTCTCATGATTTTGTAGGTTGACTTGGCTCTGTGGGTAGGTTCTTCTGCTTCAAGTGGCAGGGCTGGGGTCACTCACTAGGCTGCATTCATGATCTGGACTGGCAAGGTTTCACTTATATATCTGGTGCCTCAGTGCATCTCCAGGGGGCTTCTCTACAAGGGTAGCTTGGGCTTCCTGAAAGCATGGCATTCTCAGGGTTCTGGATTTCCTAGAACATTACTTTTGCTGCATTCAATTTATTAGTCAAAACAAACCACAAGGCCAGTTAGATTCAAGAAGAGGAAATGGCTTCCATCTCTGTATGGGCAAAGCTGCATACATATACAGGAAGGACAGAAATTGGTGGGGGCCAGCTTTGAATACTGTCTACTGTATGCCCTGCTTGCATGAGCTCTCCCTAAACTCTAAGTGCTTGAAAAGTGCTCTGGTATGTGTCCTAGACTGGCTCTTCCTCCAAGGTAGACAGGTACTTCAACCACTTTACAAAGGAAAGATGTGTCCCATCCATGGAGCAGGTCAGTGCCAGGGGCTGGGGAGATGTGTTAGGTCTCGTCATTGATCGACACCAACCAAAAATATTTATTCCGAGCCTACTATGTGCCAGGAACTTAGTTCTGGGTAAACAGCAGTGTACAGTACAGTCACGAGACTACTCTATGCTTTCCTACCATACTGGTGGTTGGAAACAGACACTAAACTAGCAAACCACTGAATAAACTCAGTAAGTTTAGAAAGGACGAGGTCATAATCACAGAATCCAAAACTGGAAGTGCAAACTCATTTTTCTGACCCTTTCTAAAACATGAAGAGACTGAGGCAGCGTGGTGGAGGTGGGACCAGGGCCTGGCTCTACTGAGTCTCAGAACCTTTCCCTGCACATTTCCTTCATTGCATTGTGATTCTGAGGATCTTGAGAAACTCTGTTTCCACGTATAAGCAAGTCCTCCAGAGCACCTTGTATTGTGTGGAACTCTGTAAATATTTCATGACACTCACCCAGGTAGTGATAAGAACAATCATATCAGTATTAGCACAAAGCTTTCCTCAGGTCTCTGAGTGGTTTTCAATAAGAAAAAGTCAAAGACAAGGGCATCAGCCGGGGTACAGAGAACTCCTCTTGGTTTCAGTTCTCTCTCCATGGGGTTTTCTCCCTAAAAGCTGTTGTGTGGGCTGCAGTCGGCTGCTGGGAGGAGAGGGAGACTTCTAAAAACAAATGAAGGAGTGGTTTTCAGGCCTTCAGGATTAACCAGCAACAGCTCATTGCTGAGGAGCTAGAGGGGGCGCAAGAAAAGAAGGAGCAGAGAGAGAAAAGGGACACCTTATAGAACTACCCAGAAGAATGCAACAGAGGAAGGGTCTGGAAAATGCCTGGCATAGGGTATTTTACAAAACGTTGATGAATAATTAACTTTGACTCCTGCTCTGTCTCTCACAACACAGTCCTGGGCCCAGAGAGGCTTAAACGTGCAAAATGAGAAGAAGCAAAAAGAAAAGAAAAGAAAAAAAGGAAAAGAAAGAAGGGGTAAAGAATGTGTTGGTTCCTCTATTGCCAATTTGCCCAGTTTACAGGATATCTAGAGTGTCCCTTTCGAAACTGTTATTTAAACATCCAAGAACTGATACTTCAGCAGTCAGTGGATGACTGAAGGTGGCGTCCATCTGTAATGTGGATTCACCTGTGAAGTAACACTCTTGTTACAGCGACAAACAGTAGGTAAGTTAAGCCAATGACAAAACAGAAATAAGAGCCCCTCCACATCTCCCCAGACAAAGGGATTTGAGGCCTGTAATTAGCTAATTGCACATGGAGATCTTAGAAGTCCTGGCCTCAGTGGAGAAGAGAAGGAGGAGACCAGTAAAGAGGAAACTTACTTTCAGGGGTGAGAGGAGCAAAGGAAAGCTCTACCAGCCTCCACCTCTGCACTGCAATCCAAAACCTGACCTGAGCAGGCATAAGCCCTGCAGCAGTCTCTGACACCTTGACTCCCCTTAGGAAGGAGAGTGGAGGAGTAAGCCTTTAAATCATAATTAGTTTTTATATGAAGAGGCAAACATTCAGACATCCAAGCAAATAGAAAGAAAGGAAACTTAGAGTGTGGTGCTGATAACACCAAGGTCCAGGGTCCAATCCTTGTACTGACCAGCCACCCCCTCCACAGAAAGAAAGGAAACCCAATTTTTAGTACAAAGAGGTATCCAAAAACCCACTTCTAACCTCTTTAAATCTAGCGGGTTTCATCCAATGGAGAATTCTACAAAGCAGGCAGTTAGCTGACCTCCTCAGCACTCACATGGTAAGACCACATGTTCTAATATTCCTCATGGTTCTTCTACTCCTCTTCCATGAGGTAGTAAGTTGTTTGGGGGCGGGACATAGGTCCATCTCATCTCTGTATCTTCCACAGTGTGGAGCACGGTGGATCGCACATAGAGGCACTCTGTTTGTTGAGCGACTTATTGGGGAGCAAGGCTATTTGCATCAGCTTTCTAAGAGGTCACTCATCTCTCCCCACTCAATCCATTCTTTACTCCAAAGCCAGATCAATTTTCATAATGTATCCAGGTAAGTCATATCTGTTCTTAAAACTGTCCATGGTTTCCCAGTACATTCAGTTTTGTCAAGCCCAGTGTCACTGGCTGAGACTCAGGCCCAGTCTGCACGCCAGCCTTCATCACACCATTCTCCTTTGAACACCCTCTGCCTCAACCATTCCCTAATTCCCACTGCCTGGAATAACAGAAGTAGGAAGACCAAACTAGGAGTCTGGACACTTGGCTTTAAATGCTGGCTCTGTTAGGTCATTAGCTGTATGACTTATGGCAACTTTTTTAACCATGGAGTCTCATTTCCACATCTTTAAAATTATGGATCATAATAGAGATAAAATCATAGAGATAAAATCAGATAACATTTTAAAAGCACTAAGCATAGTGGGTACCCAATAACTGTTGTTCCTCCTCTATTGTGCTTTAGATTTGAACACAAATGTTACCTCTTTATTACTGTAAACAGAAGAGCCTCTCCCTCCCCTGAACCGAGCAAGTAGTTGTGAGCGAATATTCATGGGACAGTGAAGGGAGGTACCACCTCCAGGTCAGCCAAGTCACCTTAGAATCAAATGGGCAGCAGATGACATGGCCACCTGTCCTCAGACACAGAAACCTGGACTTGCAGAGTTAGAAAATCCCTACAGATTACATGACCAGGTCTCTTGCTTTATAGATAAGGAAATTGAAGCCCGGTGAGGAGCCAAGACTGGACTCTTCCCTTTTGCTCTTTCCTCTTCACCAGGACGTGAATAAGGGCTAATATTCACTGAACCAACCAGAAGTGCAGGAGTGCCCTGTGCTGAGCCTGGATCTGGAATTACAGACCAAAGATCCCCTTCAGAAGTGTCTAGTCCATTGCCTTGTTTGCAGTCAGGAATGCATGTTTACACCCTCACTCAACACTTACTGGGCTCCTAATAAGTGTTGGGTCCACACCCATAAGGAGGATATTCAAATGTCTCAGACACCATCCTGCCCTTAAGATTCATAACCTAGCTAGAGAGAAGTCATGTGCTCAAATAATTGCCATGCAGTATGGGAACCACGTCCACACCACCGTAGGGGCACCAAAGGCTGGGTGGTACCCCTGGAGAGTTATGGTTTGAATGTCCCCTCCAGAACTCACGTTGAAATGTAATGGCTATTGTAACATTATTAAGAGGTATAGGACCTTTAAAAGGTGATTAGGTCGGGAGGGATCTGCCCTCATGAATGAATTAAGGACATTATTAGGGAGTGGGCTAGTTTTCAAGGGAGTGGCTTTGTTATAACAGCAAACTCTCTATTTTGCATGCTCACTTCTGCCTTTTGCCCTACCATCATGGGATGACCCTTTTCAGATGCCAGGTGCTGGGCACCATGCACTTGGACTTCAGAGCCTCCAGAACTGTGAGAAATATTTTTTTTCCTTTATAAATTACCCAATCTGTGGCATTCTGTGATAGCAGCAGAAAATAGACTAAGGCATATATTTACTACACAACTTCTTTCTGGGGACAAAGGAAGACTACAAATCCCTTGCATTTGGGTTGAAACTGAGTGCTCGTCAAAAGAAATGTGAGTGAATATTATGTGTCACTTCCCATCTAAGACAGTTAAGGGTGAATATTGTTGCTCCACACTCTCTTTCTCTTTTATTGGTTGGATGTAAATCTCTCTAAGATTGGACAGAAAAATCTTACAGTGAAGGAGACAGATGAGTTGGGCCTTGAAGAATAAGCAGTTTCCTAAGTAGACAGGGGCTGGGAAGAGCATTCCCACTGATCATTCATTTTCATCTCTGTGCAAACGATTACACTAGCATCTGCTGAAGGTGAGGCTGCACACCTGTTCTCATCACAGTGGGTGATCCAGCTCTGGGAAAGGCAGCCCAGGACTGCCTCAACTGGTGCCAGGGGCAGGGGCAGTTTTGAGCCAAATGCCAGTTGCTCAATGTCTTCCCTAATTAATTTGTTTCACATCATTTACTTCCAAGGGTTCCTCATCACCTCCTTTATTGCTGGGATTAAGGTGGGCCTAAATAAAAGAAACCAGAAGCTCAGATATGGACAGTTTGATCCAGAGAAAAAGACAAGGGCAAGAAGGAAAGCTCTTAAGTGAAAAATAAGTGGGTGCCTCTCAAAAGAAAAAGTATTTTTGCACAATGGGTCACTTGGGTCCTCTGGGAAGTAGACTTCAAGATGGAGCTATGGGTGCAAGAGATTTATGGGAGGTACGGCCTGCAAAAGATAAAGAAGAGAAAGCAGGTGTAGGGAAGGAAGGACTTCAAACCGTGATAGGGGTCTGACACGTGTGAAAAGAAAGGGGAAAGGACGGAGGATCAGGAGGAAATTCAGATGTGAAGATGGCCCATAGAGGAGAATGACTGGCTTTGAACCCTGCTGAGCTCAGACATTAGCAAGGGCTCCCAAAGGAATCTGCAGCTGACAGCATACGCTCCCTCCCGCAGGCTCTCTCTTAGGGGAGACCCTGAGCAGCACATCTCCGTGGTTGCTGTACACATGCAGCATCTTGGGGCAGAAGAGTTTACAGGGGAATTTGCTGTGCTGATAGATGGCAGAAACTTGGTCTAGGTACGTGAGGAGCAAACCTAGATCTTAAGGTAACAGATTAATTGTAAGCTCTATTTGTTAGTTAACTATTGGCAAATCGCTGGTGTTTATGGCTAATCAAGGTTGAAGGTAAATCTCTGTTCCTCAAGCTCTTAGCGCCTCTATGAACTGAATCTCTGCACTTTCTTAGCAAGCCATTCAACTGTCTGACCACTAAATGAAAAGAATTGTAAGTCAAAGCTTTTAGCCAACTAGAGAAGATAGGGAAGGGAAAGAGGAATAACGTATTAGGCCTTGAGCCCCATGAGTACAGGGATCACACTGGCCTTTTCCTCCAACGAATCTCAGCTGCTCCCAGTGTCTGGCACATGGAGGCCCTCAATAAATGTGGAATAAATGAATAAGAGGGTAAACAGATGAATGTCACACCTCACCTCCAGATAAAACAGTTCTCTAAGCACTTATCCCTCCCGATGCTTAGCTCCTCAGACCTACTAGTTTCGATCTGGTTTTCTGTATTTTCTTCAAGCATCATACTGTATCCATTGGGGTTCAGTGACAGAGAACAGAACCCTTTCTAGCTAGTTCAGGTGGGAAGGGATTTATTGTAGGGTATTAAATGGCCTATAGAATCACTTGGAGAGCTGAAGAAAGAGACTCTAGTGTGAGCTGTCAGGAAAGACTCCCAAGCACACTGCAGAACCAGGCCAGCAAGAGAGCTGGAGCTGCTTCCACGGGTGGGAAGATACCTCCTCCAGAGCCGCACCACCACTGCAGCAGCCAGGAGGCTGCCCACATGAGGATCTCCGACTGCTGCCAGCTCGGATCACACCACACCCGTGACGGTATGAATGCACGCCCCACACTCTGCCTCTCACCACCCGTGAAAATAATAAATAGACTCTGGGACCTTTGCTACGGCTGCCACAGAGCAGCCGAATGCCTCCACGTGCTTGTTGGTCACGGAAGCATGAACTCTTCCAAATCATGAGTGAAAATAATAAATAGACTCTGGGACCTTTGCTACGGCTGCCACCGAGCAGCCGAATGCCTCCACGTGCTTGTTGGTCACGGAAGCATGAACTCTTCCAAATCATGAATGCCCCTGATTGGCCAAACTCAAACCATCACAGGAAGCCTCACTGCCAGGGAGTTGAGAAATGTAGTTTTTAGCCTTCCAGCCTCTGTAAGAGAGAAGAAGACACTCCAGAAGGAGGGCAGAATGAACTGAGTGGACCATTCCACCACATCCCCCTTTCAGGAGACCTTGCAGAAGGTCTCATCTGCTTATCTTCTATCAATTGCAAATTAAGTATCTTCAGTCCAGTTCTATGATAGGGTTGTACCTTCACTTGTGAAGAGATTTACAACAACTTTAGTGAGTTTTCTGTGGAGACAGAGAAACAGGAACCATTGGTCTTTAGTTGTCTTCAACAAGGGGACATCAACTATAGGCTTTGGCTCCCTGGATGCTCTACCCCATTCAGAATGCCATGGGGTCTCTGAAGTCACCCTATAAATGTGACTTGTGTGATGTCAGACAATTGACAGCCCTTACATAGTTCACAGCAACACAAACCACAACTTCTAGGTTTAGTTTTAGGTGACCTTGTGACTTCTATGTCTCCATATAGGGAGTTCTGGTGCAATTATCAACATTCGTCAGTAAAAAGATATTTATTGAGCACTCAGTGCATGCCAAGCACTGTTTACACATGCGATAGGCATGCTGAATAAGTATGGCTTGTGATGTACTCAAAACTGTTATCTCTCATTGTCCCTTAATGGTTTTTTCAGTGGGTAACCTTGAATAAAACCAGGGCAGGTGTTGTGGCTTCTCTGCCCACTCCCAGGTAATAGAAGAGTATTGGAGTCAATTTAAGCCACAAGGACATACTCACTTCAGCCACAACAGTGTCCAGTCCCATGTAGTAATCAAGACGCTGAATTCAACTTAGCATTGAGCCCTGTCTTGTCAGGCCCACCCAGGCTGGAAGTCACGGAGGGGAGGAAGGCTTGGCATGTGAGCTGTCCTCACTGTCTGTAACAATCTTCCTTATCCCCTCCTGCCCAATTTAAAGGGTCCAAAGGAGAGCAGGAGGGGGCAGAGGTGAGGGGGCAGGACAGCACCTAACTGACGGGATGGCTTTGTACTCTCCGGGCCTGGTGTAAAGTTAACACTGTCATCCCTGAGTAGGGGAACCCCTCCTGCCCAATTTAAAGGGTCCAAAGGAGAGCAGGAGGGGGCAGAGGTGAGGGGGCAGGACAGCACCTAACTGACTGGATGGCTTTGTACTCTCCGGGCCTGGTGTAAAGTTAACACTGTCATCCCTGAGTAGGGGAACTCTTTCTTTCATGAAGCACTTTTTTTTCCCAATTTTTTCATTGTGTTAAAATACACATAACATATCATTTACCCTCTTAACCATTTTTAAGTGTACAGTTAGTTCAGTGGTATTAAATGCATCCAGAATGTTGTGTAAATATCACCACTAACCATCTCTTGAACTCACTTCATCTTGAAAACTGAAACTCCGAGCTCCTTAGACAAAAACTCTCATTTCCCCTTCCCCCAGCTCCTGGAAAGCACCATCCTACCGTCTGTCTCTGTGATGTGGCTACTCCCACGCAGCACTCCCGTGGCTCTCCAGGGGACATGTGGTGGACCCTCTCTGCTGCCATCCCCTGAGCCCTGGGGAATACATCTCTGTTCTTGGTGGACTCTTGCAACTCCTTCCTCATCCCTTGGGCATGGGGGGCATGGGGCGAGGCACCTCTGGCCCTTTTCTATGGAGTTTTTCTCTCCCTCCCCTTCTCTCAACACAGGACCTGTCCTAGTGAATGGGACCCAAGATGGCACCTCCTCTCTCTCGTGAGGGGCCTTCCTCTAGTCCACAGGAAATGGGGAAACACTTATGACATCCCTGCCTTGAGAAGTCCTTGATCTGGCTGAGGGGGCTTGGAGATGTGAAAGAGGTTTGCAGGGCTGCGGGGGGTGGGTTCTGTCTCACACTCTTGGTGGCTGATAATTATCGTCTTGGCGCCTCTGTCAGAGCAGAGGCAGGAATGCTCCCATTACGCGTCCTGTGCACACGCTCTCTAGTGCCCCCCACAGAGACTTGTCTGGCCCTCCCTCCACACAGTAAATTCCTCCATGGCTGAAGTCATGTTCACATTGTTCCCTCCCATCACTATACATCCCTGTCACAGCCTTCAAGACCCAAGCTCATCTCCCACACCATTGGTGAAGCGTGAAGTCTTCAGTCTTTCCCATGCCCCTGTTCCTCAGTCTTTCCCATGCCCCTTCAAGTCTACCTTCTCCATTAAACCCTGGTCCACCCATAAAACTCCATAGAAAAGGGCCAGAGGTGCCTCGCCCCATGCCCCCAATGCCCAAGGGATGAGGAAGGAGTTGCAAGAGTCCACCAAGAACAGAGACGTATTCCCCAGGGCCCAGGGGACGGCAGCAGAGAGGGTCTACCACATGCCCCCAATGCACCCTCCTCAGAGCTCCCCAGGACACTTACATGCATCTTTTACTACATTTTGTGGTGGTGTTTTTTCCCCAACTACTGGCTTTGCCTGGAAGCTCTGCAAGGCCAGTGCCCATGTCTTAGGCAAGTCATACCTCTACCATATTCAGTTCATAGGAGGCAGTCAATTCATTCATCCACACATGTTTATCGAGCAACTACTATTTACTCAAGGCACTGAGGACACTGTGGTGAACAAGACAGACAAGGCTTTCACCTTCACAACACTGGGAGGGAGAAGGGCATTTGTGGTGCCTTGTGGATTCCCTGACTGAGGTCCTCGTCTGTGCTGGAGTCTACACAGGTGTAGCCCATTGAAGAGGCACAATGAGATTCTCAACTACTTAGCATGGAGCCATGGGACCCTTTACATGGTATTCATCACACTCCTAAAGAGCTGCCAGGACACTTCTAGGGACACCGACTTGTTCCATGCATATGATCGGATTCACCCAATCAGTGACACAGGTTATTCAAAAACATGCCTGGTGAAGTCCTGAAAGTCTACTACTGGGGGCTATTTTGTGCTTATTGAGAAAGGTGATGCTCCCAATGGGCTGTGTCCTTACCTGTGAGTCACCTGAGTACACACCCAGCCCAGGGCTCCCCGCAGTGACACCAGACCTGTGTGTACAGAAAGGGAGAAAAGATGCTCACATGGCACGTTTTCCTGCCTGCACTTCTATAAGAGAGTGTGGCTCACTAGGATTCTAGGTCACGGGACTACTGTTTCGTTGTGCTTCTTTGGTAGGGGAGGGGCAGGACAATAAAAATAAGGCATATCACACCCAAACGTTGGAGGTGGGAAATGTCTAAGTCTGAATCTGTCAGTGCTAACAGTTATCATGCATCCAACTCACTGATAGCAACAGTCTCCTCATAGAGCATGAAAGGACCCTCTACCCAAGGAACATTTCTCCCCACAGTCTACACCACAAATGCTCGTGGTGGACCTCCCACTAAGGTAAGGTGTCTCTAGAAGCCCCTGTGTGGACAGCTGTGAAGGGCAGTAGGCATGAGAATCTCCACTGATAGTAGTTAATGTAGGTCCCTGGGCTCTAAACATTTTGATTCAGTGAGTAGTCTGAACCCAAAACACTAGAGGATTGGCTATAGATTTTGCTGTGTTTGCTATAGGATTTATTCTCTATAGATTCAGCTTGTCAAATGCCTGTGCTTGATCCCAAAGGATGCAGGATGGGGAGACCTGACAAGGAAAAAGTTGATGAGCCATGTCCAGATGTTGGGTTGACACAGAGAAGAGCATGTCCCAGGGAGGTGAAGCTTTGGGAGGCTGGGCTTCCAAAAAGACAGGCTCACCATCGGATCAACACAAAGCCTGCCAGTTCCTGGGAGGAAGGGAGCAGCCATCCTGTGTTCAACATGGAGTTATATATAGCTAAGAGGCACTGAAAATTTTTCTGTTAAAGTCTTTATAGTTTCTCAGAAGTTTTCCTGAGCTAAGACTCCTCCACCAAAGTAAACCTTTCTTATGAAAGAGGGTGTCAGTAGCACAAAACCAAGTTGTGAATCAGCTGAGCTGCCAACTTCCTGGGCGTCATCACCGAGCCTGAGGCTGGGCTTAGGCTGGACTGAACCGGCTTTTCCAGGATCTTGACTCAACCAGTTAATCCAGAACCTCCCTGAAAAAATGAGGTATCGGGCCGGCCCGGTGGCACACTGGAGAGTGCGTCGCTTGGGAGCGCAGCGGCGCTCCCGCCGAGGGTTCGGATCCCATGTGGAGACCGGTTCCTGCTCACTGGCTGAGCGTGGTGCGTTGCGATCCCGTTGCCGGTCCCCAGTATGGGCGCGACACCAAGGGTTGCGATCCCGTTACCGGTCAGTAAAAAAGACAAAAAGGAGAAAAAAATAAATAAATAAAAATAAAAATGAGGTATCACTTCAGCAAACACCATTCATTCTCTCCTCTCATTCGGAGTTGGTTTTGCCGTAAGGCACTAACACTGAGACTAGGAGTAGAAATGAAACGTTCTTGGTGCTAACTAGAGGCTGCCTAGCTTTGCAATGGAGCCAGCAGGAGCACTACTCCACCTGCCCCACAAGAGACTGCAGCAAGACAGGCCAAGGTGATACAGAATCTGCAAACGTACATGCAAAGTGTCAGCAAGACGCTCTGCCTTAGTGGCTCTCCCTCTGGGACCTGCTGCTGCTGTTTCATGGGTCCCATCATTTCATCCCCACCCTACCCCTAACAGATGCCATATAGAGTCCAAATCCCCTGTTCCCCATCTGGAATGTTCCCCTCTTTCATCTCTCTATCTTGTATCTTATAAGATCAAGTTCTGACTTTCAGCCTTCCAGCAGGGCATACTTGACAACTCTGAACTCCAGAAATCCTAACTGCACTTGTAATCTACAGTGGTGGTTCTGAAACTTGGTGACAAAACAAAACTCTCAGGGGAGTTGGCCTCATCTGTGACTTTTCCCACAAAGAAAACTTTCTCTAATTTTCAGGGAGAAACGTTTGGCTTTTGGAAGATCAACATCTTATATATGAAGTAGAAAGATAACCCTCTGTTTGCAAAAAACAATGACTGGTGGCATTAAGGAAAAAGAGAAAGTAACTTGTGCACCTTCCAAAACCCTTTATTGAGTATTAATTAACCAACCAGTCGAAATCCACTGCATGGACAGGGTGAGCCTCTCTTCATCAAACTACTTTTTCACACCTTCTTATTGGTGGCTGTGGCTCCCCAGTTAACTATTAAAGCACTTTCCCTTGAAAGAATTAACTTTGACTCTTCCTGACTCCACACCTTCACATTCACATAAGATTTATTAAGCCAAGTTGCCCATTTACTGCACATATATCCCACAACACAGGTCAGGACATGCTACCCCAAAATATGGCACCTTGGCATGTGAGGACACAGCAGAAGCAAGCCATCTCACCTTCTCCCTCACTTCTCCCCTGAAGCAAGCCATCAAATCTGGACGGTACTCTGTTCCAGAAAGGTCCTCCCTACGCCTGAAGGAAAGGAGCCAAAGACAGAGACACCAAGAAGAACCTGAACAAACAGGCCTTGCTAAGTTCCCCCAGTTTATTCCCATTAGATCATAGCCCCTCTGTCCGATCTTGCTCCTGCATGACTTCACAAAGCACGTAAAAATATACGGTTTTTCCTGTTTCTTTGGGTCTTCTTTTCTAAAGGCTCCTGTGTCACATAAACTTATATTAAATGAATGTGTATGCTTTTCTCTTGTTAATCTGTCTTTTGTTATAGAGGTCTCAGCTGTGAACCTTGTGATGGGTGAAGAAAAGATATGATCTTCCTTGTCTATGGCCATTCCCAGAAACAGTAGTGTTTTAATATGTTCTTCTAGTCTTTGGCCTCACCCTAAAGCACCCTGGGTGCTTTTTGCAAAGTTGTGTTTTTCTTCTCACATGATCCAAAACGGCCTAGGTCTCCCAGAGATTTTTCCTGTACACAGGTTCTCATCTCTAAGGTTTCTCCTTTACTGTCAGAGCAGTTCTTCCAAGAAATGGTCCCAAAGTCTAAGACAATGTCCCCCAGAGGGCATCATCAGCCTCTCCATCCCATAGGCTGCAGAAATACAAATTCCAAAGGGACCCAGGTGTGTCTTCATGACAGGGAACAAACATGTATTCTAGGAAGGTTTCTCAAGAGTAGAGTAGAGGTGTCCCCTTTCTAAGGGACAGCTGGGAGACGGCACCATTTCCACCTGACCTGCTCCCACTACCTCCAGCAGCCATTTCCCAAAGGCACAGTGCACTCCTTCGGACTTCCTCCCAGGGAGAGCTGCTGCCCGGAGCTGGTTCCTGGAGCAGAGGCCACCCCACTCCATCGTTTTGGTCAGAACCACACGGACAACACTGAGCGCCTCTTTTGAGTCACCTCTCTGGGAAGTCCAGCAAACTGTCATCTCCTCTATCTCTCTCTTGCTCAAAGAGCAAAATTAACTTTCCAGGCATTACAAAGTGAAGGATTCTTTCTTGAGGGCTTTAATCACCATGGCAGAAAAAAATCACCCGACTCAGATCATTCCTTTTAGCTGCTTGTAATGTCCTTCAGACTGTTTCTATCACTCTACTTAGGTTAAAAATAGTACTTTTCTTAAAGGTAAAAAATAACACTTTTAAATAATAAATAACAAACATTGTCATTTAAATAATAACAGGAACAAACATGTATGTGAAATGTACATACATACTTTATAAATATTGATGTGTGTATTATATAAATATAATTAATGTTAATGAGGATTAATAAGCTCACATAACAATGTTACGCAATAGGTACTATTGTTATCTCCATTTCACAGATTAGGAAACTGAGGAAGAGAAAGGTAAATTAAATTCCCTATACAGCTAGTACAGTGAGTAGGACAGCTGACACTGCTTTATTTTTTCCTCTCAGATTTTGTTAGTTTACATATGAAGCTAGATTGCAGTTCATTATGTAGAGACTCAAAGTACGAAGGTGTCCTCTGGCCAAACTTAGTTTAATTTAACAGCGGTTCATTAATCTTTGTTCTCCCCGGTAGAATGGGTAGGCAGAATACCTTTCGCTTTTGCAAAACTGTGTCATGCTTTTAGGCAGGTAGAGGGAGGACAGAGAGCTTTCCTACATCTGCTTCTTCCTAAATGGATTCAGCTCAAAAATCCTTCATATTTGGGAAGGCATATTTTGGTCTTCCACATGAGAAGGACAAAGCAGAGTGATCGTCTGGGGTCCCAATCACTGGTGCTACGTCTCAATGTGACCACTCAGTGGAGGAGTCCAGAGAGGCAGGGGCAGGAAGTCAAGCAAGCTCGCCACCCTGTGCAGGTTTCAAGCTCCAGGCTGCCCTAGTGAAAGCAAATCTGCTTCCCCCATGGGCTGTTCTGGCTGCTCATCTGTGATCATTTCTTCACTCAGAGGAAGACTTAATGCTCATTTTAACCGGCTTTTAACTATGTAACAATGTTGCAAGAGGGGAAAGTAGTGCTATAAAGTATTTCCTGCCATAATTTCAGACAAAGGATGTTTAGCACTCCTGCAGATCTAAGCACACAGCAGCATTAGGGAAAACTGAAAAAACTTTGAAATGAGCAGAAAAATTATTGGATGTTCTTTCCATGGAAAGCTAGACATTATCTGGGGCAAGGTTGTCTGATTCTATAGATGTCTGTGCCTTTCTTTGTCTTCCATGATTATGCATCTCTGTAGAGACGCACAGCAACCTGTGGAGAACTGATAGTGATGCAAATGACTCCTGTCCTTAGAAAAGCAAATGAATTTCATCCTGTGAAGTGACAATTGATTTCCACCCTGCAGATAGGCTGTTTTTGCATCTATTAGCAAATTAATCTCAGCCCTCCTAATACCTGTATAAGTGACCTGTCTTTGTATTTTCCTTTGAACTGGTTGTAACATCTTACTAGTTCTCTCAATATTAATGAGCTAAATAAAATATTTGACATGTGTCCCTTCTATATTTGTATGTGTAGGGGGAAAGAAATATCTTTTCTTCTCATCGTGGGTTTATGGCTGAGGCCCCCGTAACAAAAGACAGATTAACCAGAGAAAAGCATACAGCGTAAGTTTTATGTGATATGGGAGCCTTCAGAAATGAAGACCCAAAGAAACAGAGAATCCTGTGTATTTTTATGCTAAGTTTGATGAAGAGTGGGCAGTTGTGGGGAAGTGTAAGTGGACAAAAGGGGTTATGATCTAATGATAATAAAGTGGGGGGGGGGGATTTAGCAAGGCCTGTTTGTTTAGGTTCTTTTCTGTGTACCTGTATCTTCAGAGGTAAGAGTTTTCCTTTCCTCCAGATATAGGAATGTCACCTTTGGAATGAAAGTCTCGTGACCTGCTTCAGGGGAAAAGGTCAAAGAGTGACCTGCCTAGCTAGGTTTTATGACCTGCTTCAGGGAAGAATGACCAGGGAAAGGTGAGAGTGGCCTTCCTGCTCCTGCTGTTTTCTCAAATGCTAAGGTGCCATGTGCTGAGATAGCGTGTCCTGAACCCCATCATATAAGACTCATGACTTTATCTTTTTAACAACATTATTCTCTAACAGTAGGGAAATTCCACAATCTGATACCTGACCATAAAATCCTTTCTCACTCCTCTGCTCTTGGCTGTGACCCTAAAATTAGACCAGCTGCCAGATCATGCTGGCTGTCAAAGAGGCAGGTTTAAAAGTAAATAAAGTTCAGAAAGGTTCCGTGCAATGGGACTAGGATCTCATAAACTGTCTTTGATTAATTGGTAGAGATTGCCTGGGGCACTGAGGCTGCACGTGGGCCTACACGAGAAGCTCAGCTAGAACACGTGTGTAAAGAAAAGATGACAGTGACAAGTTGCGAGTGTACCTTGTGCTCACCAGACCCAAACTGGGCGTGTTGAACAAAACCTTAAAGACAGAGGCAGGGAAAACTGAAATGAGGAAAGAAAGAGAGAGCTCTAATTTATGTTATTAAGTTACTTAAGAATTTTGTACTCTTTGACTTCAACTTTTCTCTACACATTATTAACTCAAACATAACAGTCTAGACCCGAACACAGCTATTAAGAACAGGCAGCAGGCACCAGCGTGACCTGAGCAGCTATTCCATTCCATGCCCCTTGTATCTGGCCTCCTTTAATCCTACTTTACATGAGCAAGCAGGGTGTAAGGCTGTGAGTACAGGGTGGCCCAGTGTCACCCACCTGCCTGACTCCACACGCCTTACTTTTCCCACAACCCCTGTTGCTCTCTACAGACAAAAGCAGACCAGAAACACCACCACAAGGGCAAGTACCTGGTGTCATTAAATAAGGAACAGAAAGGAAACCCAGAGATCAGCTGGTTTCTAAGAATGGTCCAAAGACCATCTACATCAGAATCACCTGGAGAGCTTGTGAAAAATGCAGATTACTGTTCTCCACTCCGAAAGACTCTGAATCTGTTGGTGATTCTTATGTATTCCATAGTTTGTAAGTCATTAAATTTTAGTCCAAATGTCAAAAAGAAGGGAGCATGTTGCTTGTCCTCGGTGGGCTCCCGACACTGCATGCAGGCGCTCCCCACCATGCCCCACTGCCTGTCAGGCATGGTTAAGGTGGAGAAATAAAGCCAGCTTGATAAAAGTGTTTTGCTCTTCACCATCTGTTTACCATTTTCAAACCATCTGTTCCTTCTCATGAACTATTTTCGCTATTAAAGCACGACAGCATGGTGATTAAAGCTGGATTCGGGACCCAGAATATCAGGATTTAAATTCTGACTCTGCCACTTCCTAGCTGTGAAACTCTGGGGGACTTACTTGCTCTCTCTGCCGATCAGTTTTATCATCTATAATAATAGTATCTGATGGGGCTTAGGATACTCCAACCCAAAAGATGACTATAAGAGACTAGAATATGCCACCCCAAAATATGCCTCTTTGGCATATTGATTATTTTGAGCTGGTTATTTTAAGAAATCACAGACATAGAAGTAGCTCCGAAAAGTTACACTTTTGTAAGAGAAATTCACATTTATAAAGGAAATGTCCATTTTAAAGGTGTATCCTTCTCTGCCCCAGAAAGAGAAGAAACAGTAAATCACTAGAGACTCTTAACCACTGGAGAAGACATTGACTTAAATCTGCACAACAAACCTTACCCTTTTTTTTAAGGTGCTTTTTTCTGGCCATCTCAGTTTCTTAACCAAGACTTTCCTGACACCCTTCTTTCTTTGTTTCAGAGAATGACGGCATTTAAGCCTGAAGTTTAAATGCTTTCTTTGAGATCTACACTAGAGATTTATTTATTTCTCCAGGGTTTCGCTCATGTGTACATGAGATATACATGTTAATAAACTTCTGTTTGTTTTTCTCTTGTTAATCCATCTTTTGTTACAGGGAGTCTCAGTTAAGAAGGGTAGAGAGAAAATTATTTTTTCTTCCCTACTATTATTGTTGTGAGGGTTCTGCTAATTAATACAAGGGTGACAGTTTAACATAGATTGTGAGATTTCAAATAATAATGAACATACAGGGTTTTAAACAGAGCCTGGTATGAATCATGTGCTCAGGAATTATTACCCTTATTGTTATTGGCTTCTTTCCTATGATGATCCTTTAAGCTAGAAGGAGGGTTTAACAATTAAGGGAGCAATTGCCCCTTAGTGACAATCTCAGGTCACTGGCCCATTCCCCCCTTACTTGGCCATATCAGTCAAGGTCACTGCCCTTAAAGTTCTGCCCAGCTGCAGGTTCAGCGAAGACTGAGCTTGGCTAGTGGAAAACGGTGTGAAGCAGGGGCATATGAGGGGAACCCAATCATCCCTCTGTAACTGTGCAGTATGTCATTCTAAGGTATTTTTCCCTTGGTTAGCTTTCATTAGAATTAAATATGTATCTTAGTACTTCTTCCCCCTGATAAAAATCAGAGAGGCATCTACTAAAACAGAGCACAGTCTCCTCAGGTGAGAAAAAGCTGAGACACCCCTTCTCCCACCCCCACTTGATTGTGCTCTTGTACACCCCACCCCAAGCTCTTTTCCCAGATCCCCAGTTAAGTGACTCTCTTGGAGTGAAGATAAATGCCGAGATCAATTCAGAATAACTTGTTGTAGAAAAAAAAAAAAAACACAACTAGATTTCTTGAGCTTTTATAACACGAATCTTGTCTTTTTAAAAGAAGATGACATTAAGAAGTGGTAACTACCAAACCAAAGCCTGTTATTTAAATAAAGAGCAAGTGTTACTTGTCACAGAGCTGAGTATGTTGAAGCATGCCCTAGAAATGAGAGCCACTTTAGATAATTGCTCTTCTTGCTTTTGAGAGAACTCACAAGACTCACCGTGCATACTGGGTGGAAAGACATTAAAACTGCTGGAGCGTGTCATGCTGCAGTGCACTTTGCAGCAGAACTATGAGACTACCCTGAGGTAACAATGCTTGGTTAGTGTCATGAGCATCAGAGACTGCCTATTTAACAGCAAGAATTTTTCCTATGAAGCTGAGTGAGTTAGTGAGAAAAACATAATGTTCTTTCCCCTATACTCTTACTCAATAGCAATCAACACAGAAGACCACCTTCTGACTTCTGTGACCAAATGTGTGGGACTTCTCCCCACTGGCAAGCAAGCCAGCAATTCCTCAGCATACACCAGCTGGATATTCACTCTGAATATCAGACACCAGCTCCAATTTCACTTTGACACTATTTACCTGGAGATAGCATCAGATCCCACAAGTGGAGGGCTCAGTCCCCAAGACTGCTCCCCACTCCAGATTCCAGTCATAAGTCCAGGCCTCTGGAACTTCTGACCAAGCAACTATAAATCGGGATTCCCACAACCCCTTCCTTGGGTTTGACTAGTCTACTTGAGTGGCTCACAGAACTCAGGGAAACATGTACTTACATTTATCCATGTACCAGAAAGGATGTTACAAAGGATACATATGAAGAGATGCACAGGGTGAGGTGCAGAGCAGGGGTGCAGAGTTTGCATGCCCTCCCCTAGTGCGCCACCCTCCAGAAACCTCCATGATGTATTCAGCTATCTGGAAGCTTTCCGAACCCTGTGCTCGTGGGTTTTTATGGAAGCTTCATTACGTAGGTATGACTGAAGCATAGACAACCACGTAGAAATGCGATTGGACCAAAAGGGTATGCTCTCACATGAACAGATGGGTGGGAAAACCCAGCAAGCCCTGTTTGTTCAGGTTCTTCTTGGCCTCTCTGTGCAGCATCCCTTTCTCCTGGGTGGGGCAGGGCCCCTCCTGAAATGGGGGTCTTATGACCTGCAATCAGCTGAGGTAGGTCAGAGAATTTCCTGCCTCGAGGAGAAAAAGGAGCAGGTGAAAGGAGGGCAGGAGAAGGTCAGAGAGTAGCATGAGCCAGGAACAATGGACAAAAACTGATATATAAATATCATGATGTGACAGATGCCCTGGGCACTGGAGTCCACGGGGGATGCATTAGACTCTGCTCTGCCTGCCCACTCGCTACCTGTCTGACCTGGAGTAAATAATGCAAATCTCTTTCAGGTTCAGTTCCTCACCTGGGATGTAGGGAGCAAAATAATTAAGTTTTAGTTAGGATGCTTTCTTTGGCTGTTTAAGTTATAGAAAAAGCACAAATCAAGAGATTAAGCAATCATGAGAAGTGCCATCTCACATGACAGCAAGTGCTCAGGTGTGAGCACAGGGATGCAGGCAGCGGGGCCTGCCTCTGCTTCTCTTGGCTCAGTCTCCTTCTTCTGTGTTGGCTTCCTTCACAGCCGTAGCAATTCCAGGCAGACATCCAGACACCACAAGGTCCAGAGTAAGGAAGAGGATGTCTTCCTGTCAATGAGGAAACCTTCCCGAACCCTCCACCCCCACCCCGCCAGGCTTCCCCTCATACGTCACCGGCTGGAGCTATGTCACATGACCACCTCTGAACCAATCACTGGTGATGGATTATATGATTGGTTTAGACTACTCAGTACTCACCCCTGGGCCGAGGACAGAATCACCTTGAGGACAGGGCAACAGGGAGGAAGACAAACACACAAACAAAAGCAGGACTCTGCCAACCAGAAGGAGTCCTTGGTTGCTGTGTGTGCAACCAACCGTGTCTGCTGCACCAGCCCAGCAAGCTCTTGTGATGAATAGAGGAGATCGTGAATGAAAATGGCCTACTATGGTGCCTGGCACATGAGAATAGTAACAGCAGCTGGCATGTTTGAGGACTTATAATGTGCTAGGTACTTTACACAATCATCTGACTTAATTAGTGGCCGGTAAGGAAGGCATCATTATTATGCCCATGTTATAGATGAGGAGACAGGAGCACGGGGGTTTAAGTAACTCAACCAAGGCAGAGTCTGCATTCGAACTCTGGAAATCTGGCTTCAAAGTCCTGCTCTCACGTGTTCATTCTCTAACATTTACTGCACTGAAATGTTAGTCAAATACATCACCCCATCCCTTCTCTAATCTCAAGAAAAGTATAAATTTGGGTTCATTGGATTTACATACAACAAAAACAAGAGAATAATACAAGACAGCAGCTAGCAACAATCTCAGTGGTGTATGGCAGGAAGAAGTAACCAACACGCTGAGCACAGGGGGACAGTCAGGGGAGATGCTGTCAGGAAGGCCACAAGGCCAGGACCCTGGTGCAGGTGTGAGTTTCAGCAGTTAACAGAGAGCGTGCCAGACTGGTGTGGTGGCCTGTAGCTCCCAGGAATAAAGAGCTACTCCTGTGTGACTTGGGCAAAGGGAAACATCTCTGGAGTCCTCTAGTTAGAGGAATGGAGAAGGAGAGCAGAGGTCCAGCCACACTCGGCCTTAGGAGGGACTTTGAAGGCCACTTCACTCCTGACACCACAGGCTCCTGAGCTGCATTACAGCAGACTTCGTGGATCACAAAACTTTTGTGCAAGGGAAGCTCAATCCCATTGGTAAATGAGAATTTTCCTAATGTCCTCTTCTATCTACTGTCTATAGCCCCAATCTGTAGTGTTACGAAGTTTAATCTCGGTGGACAAGACCTAGAATTCCCCTCCCCCACCCCAAATCATGGCAATATCTCAGTCTGTAGATTTGTGTTGGATGAAATACAGTGCTGGAGTTCAAACTCAAGGTGACTGTGAACATACGTCAAAAAGCTCGTGGAAAAATGGAATTAAAAGATAATATGAATCTTTCCATGAACTTTTTGAAACCCCCTCATATGCACATATCCTCATTTCTCAAATCCTCTCATCTCCCCAAAGATGATACCCCATGCCCCAGTATGGGTGCCCAGGTCTTCTAAACGACTCTGGAGATTTGGACCTAAACCTCACATTCTTATGACAAGTGCCTTAGGTTTCCAAGTCAGTGAGGACATTAGAATGTTGGACACTAGATGCTATTTCCCAGAGGAATCTGACTCGAAGAGGATTTCTCTTTATAATATATTACACCATTTCCTGCAGCAACAATTTTCAGGCCAAGAAAGAACCTCCAAGGACATGCTCCAGGAAGGGTTTGGGCTCATGTTCTGTTCTTAAATTGATGTGTCTGAAACAAATTGATACACACTTACACACACATATGGAAGCAAGGCATCTAGATCATTGTCTGACACATAACTGGTGTGTTAATTGTAGTTTCTTCCTCCCCCTGTTCTTTTCTCTTTATGTAATGGGGGAAAGTTTCAAATATAGTAAAAGCAAAACAGCATCTGTGGTGCCCAATTATTTCACTAAGTTGCCATGTGACCTGGGATGAGCCTTTTACCTTCTCTGGGTTTCATTTTTCTCATCTATAAATAGAAGAAGTTGGGTTTTATATCCTCAAAATCACCTGTTTACCTAAAATTATTTGTTCATTATATACTGTCTACATTTCCCAAGTTCCAAATCACAGGAATTCCCCAAATCCATCTGCCACATCCAGGCTCCTGGGTCATCTCCCTCACCTGGGTGTGGTCCAGTTTCTTTCCTTTCAACTCTACCTGCAGGATTCCTCCAGCTTCTGACGTGTTGTGAAATGGCTGCAATCTAAGATTAATAAGTACCTGCTGATCACTTAGGAAGAGGGTGTGGTGGGGACCCAATGATAGTGATCTCCAGAGGATCCAGCAGCCAGACCCATCTAGGCAGCCAGCAATTCAACAAAGCAACTGATAGCAAACACATCAGTGGAAAAGAACGTAAGGTCACACCTCGCCCTGTGGTTTGCAGACACATGCTTCGCAGACCCGGAGGTTCCTCAGAGCCCCTGGCAGCTGGGGGTGGGGGCAGTGAGAGGGAAGAAGCAGATGGGTCCAGGCCCAGCTCACCAGAGCTCACCTCTGACTCATTTACTTCCCAGATTTTTGCAGAACTTTCTGCTGGAAGAGTCTATCAGCTAAAAAGAAAAGATACATTTTGAAAGTCACGATTTTCATCTTACCCTTTCATTTTGCATATAAGGAAACTGTACTTCATACTTCCAAAGCCTCAGAATGATGCCTATACCCTCTAGATCCAGAAATTCCACTTTCAGAAGTTAGTCCCAAGAAAATACGGATTTGTGAAAGTTTCAAGAATGTTCATCACACTGTGCTTTACAATAGAGAAAAAACTCGAAGCACCAGCAAGAGAAAGGAGTGGTTGAATAAATATTGTATCCCTAAATGTGGAATGCTGGTAAGTCTCCTACATTATGGAAGAAAATTACTTATATGGAAAAATGTTCACAATATATTGCTAAGTGGAACACACACACACACACACAATTTGTCCTGCCCCTCACATCTCCATTTGTGTCATAGGAGGGCCTTCTGGGAGTCTCTAAACAGGGCATCACTGTGCCCATAGTCTGCAATTGACCTGTGGCATTTATCAGTCTCTTCACTCTCGCACCAGCTCTGTCTCCTGCATGACTTCCACCACTGCCACAGCAAGAACAAGCACATCCATGTCACACTGCCACCTCCAGATGCTTCAGCATTTCCATTCCTGGTACCTCAGAACTCTGCTGGTTTCTTGGTAAAAATAGGTAACTCTGAGCCACATTCTCCCCTGATCCTGAAGCAGCCCTGCATGTTCCCAGAGTTGCACCTTCTGGCCATCACCCCCTATCCACACCATAGAACCTCCCATTCAGATTTCTGCTTTCACTTTCCCCTCCTCCCACAAAAACTCCTCGCCATTCCAAAGTTTACAGTAATAAACATTTGCATGCACATAAATGGAGGCAAACCAATAGTGGACTGTGTTTTGGGGTTGGGAAGGTGTGATAGACAGAATAATGGACCCCAAAATGCCCACGTCCTAATCTCTGGAACCTGTGAATTTGCTTTCTTACATGGCACAAGGGTCTTTGCAGATGGAGATGAAGGATCTTGAGGGGGAGATTATCCTGGCTTATCCTGGGAGGCCTAATGTAGTCACAAGGGTCCTTTTAAGAGGGGGTCAAGAGGAACAAAGAAACAGGAGATGGGGCAATGGAAGTGGAGGTTAGAGCGCTTTGCTTTGAAGACAGAGGAAGGGGCCACGAGCCAAGGAATGCCAGTAGCTTCCCTGGATTGAACTCCAAGGAATGCCGGCAGCTGAAAATATTATTTCAACATGTGGTCAATACCAAAATTTATTAATGAGATATTTTAAATTCTTTATTTCATGCTAAGTCTTCAGAATTTGATGTGTATTTTGTGCTTAAAGCATATCTTAATTTGTATTAGCCACATTCACATGATCAATAGCCACATATGGCTAGCAGATACTATACTGGACAATGTAGATCTGGATTAAAAGAAATTAAAGAGACCTAATGACCAAGTCAGGGAGTGATGCTATTCTGGATCCTAGTTCTAAAGAAAAGAGCTATGAAAAGACATTCCCAGGGCAACTGAGAACATCTGAATATGAACTGGACACCTACAGACAAAATTGACTAGGAACCAGTTATTACATATAATTATAGAATTATCGTTAGTTGTAGGTGAGATATAGGTATATGGGAGATTGCTCTTAAACTTAGGAGATTTAGGCTGAAGTATTTAGGACTGAATTTAGGACCGAAGTGTCATGAGTCTACAACTTATTCTTAAAAATAATATTCTTAAAACAAAGAGCAAATATGACAAACTTTTAATTATTGAATCTAAGTGGAGGATAGATGGATAGTCTCCATACTATTCTTTCAACTTCTCTCTATGTCTGAAATTCATAATAAAAAGTTGGGGAAAACATACACACACACATACACCTGCCCTAGACTCCATTTTAAATAGGGGTAGTTTGTTGGAGGCTGTTAATCTGCTGAACTAATTTTGCTAAGATATTTTTTAGGGTTGAATATTTTACGGATGAAGCAGCATGGTTAGTAGTAAGAACACTAGGTTTGAAGAAAAAAGATCAAGATTCCAGTTCTAGGTTGACCATTTACTAGTTTTCTTACTTGAGTAGCCCTGTTTCAGGGGCATCCATTCCCTGATTTTATAGATGTAACGAAAACCTAACATTGCTGCTCAAAAGACAACTATTACGGCTTTTTAATGAGAACGTTCAATGTGTTATCCACAGATGTGTCCTTTAAGAATTCCAGGCCTTGGACCGATGAGTGAAGAAGCTATTTTTGTTGGGGGAACCCCAATTCTATCATTTTGGTATCTGTCACCTCTATTTAATCTTGGCATTCTGGAAAGAGAAGGGTTCTCCGAGGCCTGTATCCCCAGGCCCCCTGCTCCTGAGCCCTTGTGGGAAAGCCTTCTGCCCTGCACAGGTGTCAGCATGGCCGCTCCAGGGGCAATACGCAGAACTACACAGAGAGACTGATCAGGAGGGTGGGTTAATTAAGATCTGGAAATGGCTCTGAAACTGTGAAATGCCAAATAATATCTGGAAGCAGAAAAATAAATGACAGCAGGAGGAATCATCCACATGGCCAAAGAACATTTGATAGCCACAAAAGATTTGTTCTGGAACAGTGTTCATTTAGCCTCAGAGCAACAAAGCATAACAAGAAGAGGAAGAATTGTACTGTCCACATTTGTCATTTTAAACTCTGTCTCAGAGGAGCTGGGCAACTTTTCAGCATCCTAGGAAAGAGTAAGAAAGACTTTACCAACTAGACTAAAAGCTCCAGGAGGGCAGGGACCGTGTTCATGTTCTCACTGAAAACTAGTTGAATTGCATTTAATTTTTTTGTTCACTGCCAGGGTCAGAAATAAGATATGGGTTTCTTGTTCTAAGACACAAGTCTCAGAACTCATTTATTATCCCCAAAAATAAACACTATGCAGATAGAGAAATAACTGTCTGTCTCAGAAGTTCTATGCTGGTGGGTTCCATTTTTTATTCTGCCAAAGACCTTAATATCTATGATGAAGTTACACCGGCCTCTTACTTCACCCTTTGTTTTTTATACTGTGAAGTTTGTCTTGTTTTCACTCAACCCCAGAATTCTGAGACTCTTTTTCCTTTTCCATATAGGTAACTTCTATGGCTCTGGCTCATTTCCCTGAGTCTACTTTCTTAAACTCCTTCGGCACTGAAAATTTATCACCCTAGCACACACACCAGCATGCGTGTACACACTCACAGACACATACAGACACACACACACCTAAACAAACCCCACATAGGAATACCACTCCTACATCCCAAAGGTCCTTAGATTGCCCTCAAAAAGTTTTGATCCAATCAGTCATCCCAAGCTTTGTAACCTTATGACATCTAATTAAACTTTTCAAGTTTGGGCCAATTGGTATGAAGAAGGCCAAAATGATTTGTTTGTTTGCTTGTTGTTGTTTAAAAAAAACAGTCTTGTCTACAGAATATCTTAAGGATGTGGAATTTTGTGTTGTTTTTATTTCTCAACTTCACAAGGCATAAATTAATTGAAGAGTCTTTCAGAATGCTACCCATCTACTTTGCTAAACTTATCTGTAATTAGTAGTGGCAGTGCTTTAAAAAGTATGTGAATCTTCAAAGGTAGGTCTCTTCTTAGCAGGTTAATGATTTGCTCTGCAATCATATGCTTAGGCTTAATAAACCCTTTCTTCATACACGTATTTAAAAAATAGTAAGCTACACCTCATATCTCTAGAATTACTATCTCTAAAAGTATTGAGTGTGAATTAGTGACATTTTACTATCACTTATCTTATTGAAGATCATAGAGCCAAGTCAAAATTAAGCAGGGTACAAATTATCACAGAGACGGCCAACAAAGCACAGCTGGAAAGCTCAGTTTTTAGAAGTGAGTGACTTGTCCAGTGTGTTAAACAAAGAAACACAGAATTGAACTAACAATCTAAACACTAAAAGCCAAGGAAAACTCTGCAAAACTCAAAGTCTAATGAACTCTGACCCCTTTCCAGGTCCTACCCCTTTTGAAACTAGTTTAGGGTGCCCTGGCTGGTGCAGCTCCAGAGAAGGTGAGGCGAGAGAGCAGTAGACTTCTGAGTACATACGATTCCTCCAGAAATTCATCACATCCCTGACCAATGTTCTCATGATTTTTTTCCTCAGCAAAACAATCTATGAAATTCAGAAGATTGTTGATATTTATATTCAAAGTAATATATGTACATATTTTCAGAGTACATTTTCAAGTCCCAGATTAAAAAATAAAAGTGATATATTTAAGGCCAATATGAAAGCTTTTGGAAATCAAGCTGGGCACTTGCCTCCCTAAACTACAAGACCAGGTACAGCACAGATGGGTTGCAATGGGGATGATTTCCAGAATAGAGAACATTTTGGTAAGCTATCTTTTTAAATACATGGTTTTCTGCCTTTTTTAAGAAGCAAAATAACTCAGCAGAGAGGGCTCATGTAAAAATCAAATTGCATAACGTGGATCAATTATTAAGGTTAGTCAGACTTTTCAGATAATAACCTGCTAGAAACCAGGAAACCAAAATGAGATGAAGACAAAGACAAATGCTTTACCACCCATTACATCATCTTTTCAAGAAAGACTAAATGCTCTGCTGGTCAGAATGCCAAGCTAGATTTTGAAGACGCGATACAATTCTGCATTTGTTAATGACTCACCTGTGGCACTGATCTCTGTGCCTTGGGAAGGACTCTCGTAAGTAATGAACAATAAACAGGATGGAAAGTCCTCTATGAACTAAGAGGAAGTAACCACCTGTCTTCTAAAAATTCTCAGGAAAAACTTAGGAAGGTTTGGGATTTCCCATCCCTTGGCCCCAAAAGTCTAAAATTGCCTTGTTCCAGACAGTTCCCAATTATGAAAGTTTAGTTTAGCATGTTTCCAGGGGACTCTCAAGACCCTAGGAAACAAGTCTGTCTTTAGATGTCCAGGGGGTCCTTTGTAGTCTCAGAGTGCTGGGCCATGCCCAGGATGTGATTCACTTCTTAGGGTCAACACCAGAATTGATAAGACCCTCTTGTGTCCTCCAGATCAGTACTAACTGAGATCTGAGTAAAATCTCCTTAAGAAACAACTAGACCTTGATGGCTTTCAAAAGAAGTAAAAAAAAAAACCCAGACATTGGGAAGAAGGAACCTGGTTATTGGCAACCATTTTCCTGAGTTCTGTTTCCTGTTGAAATGATGTTGCCGTTTTCTGTTTGATGTTTACCTGTAACTACAGCCATGCCCCTCATGAAATACAAGATGAGAGTAAGTGCAGATAAGACAGGAAAGGGTTATTTGCTTCTTCCCCTTCCAGATGCACTTTATGCTGGGCAGCGAGCACTAGGTATCTTTAAATGTGGCCAACGTGCCAACCGAAGCACAATACTCTCTGGATTCCAGATGGCCCAGTGTCATGTGCTTTCTTCCTGCAAAATGAGCAACTTTGGTTCAGTGAGGGGTGAAACTCTGAATACCAGAAATTGAAAGGACTTTTGTTTCAGACAGTCTTTTGAAACCTTAATTTTCTTTAGCTCTGGTCCTATTCATGTCACTCAACAAGGACTTACTGTTCAGAAAAGCTGCATCTGCCAAGAACATTGGGTCTTGGGGGCCTGATTTTCAAAAGCCACTCCTGATTCTCAGAAAACTATCCTAGGTTTGGAATATCTACAACCTACGAAAGTTATGGCATACAAAATATTAAGACTGTTGTCAATCTCAGGCAACTTAGCTCCCTGACCCTAAGTCACTAGAGCGAAAAAAAAAAGAACTTAGCAGAGGGAAAAAAATCTTTCACCAGAGAAAGAAGTAGGGTGGAACACAGTTACATAATTTTTTCAGAAACTTGGACTTACCATGTATCTTTTTAGCAGAGCTAGAAAGTAGGTAGGTCATCCTACTTGCCTGCATTTCCTCAGATTTCTTTACCTCTAGCCCCCTGTCGGTTTTATAGGCATCCTTGGATAGTCTGCCATATGCCCCTTCCTTTGTGTACACCAGTGTTGGTAAGGACAGGATTTGGTATGCACTCTTGGGGCTGGTGGAGGTGCCAGACATCCACATTAAATGGAAGATAAAATGAAAAGTGGCAACCAAATACCCTGGAAGAATAAAAGGTAAATTGAGACACTGAAGGAAAAGCAATATATAGAAGGTTATAGGTTACCTGTGAGTCTTTCAGTGGGGCTGGGGACCAGGAAGAAAAGCGGCCCCACTGAGTCAGGGAACTTCCTAGCATATCATTTGCCCTGTGCAGAAAGTAAGGCAAGTGAGGAAAACTGTTTTTTCAGTGCTCAGATCTGCATCAGAAGCTGTAAGCAGGCAGGGTAGAGCAATAAGGTAGGAAAATACTAGGTTTTTGGAATATTCCAGGAAAGGATGGTCTAGGTTTGGAACTTGAGGGACTAGACAAAATAATCCAAAAAGGAGAAAAGTCAAAATCAGTCTTAACTCCTAATTTGCTCCAGTCAGACCAAACATCTGAAATTACGTCTGCACCTCAGGAAAATACTCACACCTGCTGAAGGTAGCTTATGAGATTAAAGCATAATTCCATTAATAGTGCAGTCATAAGAATTTTTTTAAAAAGTATAATAATAAGCTAAAACCACTGTCACGAAATATCTTCATAAATAAAACCTCGTGGTTTGTAGTTAGAAAGACCTAAGGAATAATGCTTGAATCACTTGATTTAATAATTCCCCATTTCTTAAAGGAAGAGAGAAACCCCTCAAAAAAGAAATCATGGAGAAGAGATTGTACCAAGAATCACATTTCTGACCCAGTCTGCTAAAGAAACACACACACACACACACACACACACACACACACACACACACACAGTACCTGTCATATGAGAACTGACATATTAAGGGAACACGGCCCTGGCCAACATATTAATAGCACATTCACAACACTTGTACTTTCACTTTTCAAATAACTTGAAAGTGAAAACTTGAGGAAAGGCCAGAAGAAGTCTTAAGTCAGTGGCTTCTCCTGCTCAGACCAACAACTAAGTCATTTTAGAGACAATTTTAGCTTGAGCTGGGCCAAGGAACAGCTTGTAATTACACCCAAATTCCGACTCCCGTGAAGCTCAGGTTTGTTACTCATCCTCTGTCCCCCACCCGGCACTTCCTAATGGGTGATAACCAACAAGCTCTACTGTTTTGGGTACAAAATCGAATATATGACACTGTGCAGCAAAGTGGCAATGAGCTGGGGCTTCAGACACATTGACTTGAAAGCCAGTCTCACGTCTCACTAGCTCCGTGATCTGGGACGAGTGACTCAACCTTTCTAAATCATAAGTCCCCTCTATAAAGTAGGGACACAACAACAGTAAATCATCATAAAGTTTTTTGTGAGGATGAAGTGAAATAATGTACACGAGTGCTCATTTCTCGGCACAGTCCTTGACATAGGAAGCACTCAGGATGTTGGCTCACATCATCATCATGAGGGATTTAGGGGAAATGGAAAATACAGAGAAAAAAATTAAAAACATTCTCTTTGATCATATCCTTGAGCTCAGCATAACTTAACATGTAGGTCAGCCATTTTTCTGTTTGCTTGTTTATCTGTTTTTGCCTCCTATTAATTTTGTCCAGTAGTCTAGTCGACTTTCCCAGTAGCCCAGGAGTTGCCAGGTCCTTTCTGGCTGGGCCCATAGGTATAAGAGCCCCAAGTTCAAGACTGATGCAGAAGCAATAGGAACTTAGCCACTCCCTGGGGCAGGACAAGCCTTCTTAATTACTAAGCTACCAACTAGGTGGACAGTACGTACAGCTTTTTTGGCCATCTCTACACTAGACCCTCTGACCTTGAATGACCCTGTGAAGCCCCTAATTAGTTTGACAGATTTTATTTTTCATAGCAGCTTCAAGTTCACAGCAAAATTGAGCAGAAGGTAGAGAGTCATCCCATATCCACCTGCCCCCGTACACACACAGCTTCCCCCACTGTCAACATCCCCCACCAGAGAGGAGCATTTGTTACAACTGATGGACGCCCCCTGACACATTATTATCACTGACTCCACAGTTTACATTAGGGTTTACTCTTAGTGGTGCACATTCTGTAAGTTTGGATGGTTGTTTAATGGCATGTACGTTGTTATGGAATTATACAGAATAGTTTCACTGCCCTAACAATCTTCTGTTAGAGGCCCTTGTTTTAAAGAGGATCATGTGTCTATCTCTCCTCCCCAAGCAAGCCTTTACTTCCCGTCCCATTTTCCACCTGACTGCTCTCCAGATGGGAATCTTTCATAGTCCTCCCTTACTGCATGTCTGAAAAGGCACAGGAAAGGAGCTCCTCCTCTAAACTCACCTTTTCTTCTTATTTTATGCCAACGTTTTTCAACAGCCAGAAGCTATCAACTCTCCTGGAACCATGAAAGAGCCCTTTGTCTTTCACGAAGGAGCAAGCTTAACCCAGGGCCAACTCATCCAGCAGGTACAGAGCACTGTACTTATAGGGGCTCAAGAAAATGTTTTAATTTCTTCTGAAATCAGAAGAAAAAATGAATAAATAGTAATAAATCCAGTCTGAATTATATTCTTTATGCCAACACATAAAACTCATTTTCAAATATGTCTAAATGTGGTCCTGCCACTCCTGCTGAGTTTAGGCAGGTCTTAAGTAGGGGAGTGGGCCTGAGGCAAACTCAGCCACCTCCCACCTCCCACTTCCCACCTTTAGCTCCCACCCCCACCTCCTATTGTATGTATTTACTTCCTCTGGCTGGTACAGGGCAAAAGCCACAGCAGCTTTTCTGAGAGGATTTTTTAAACAACCGCCAACACTGTATATAACTTGTTTATTTCATAAATCTACCCCAGATTTCTTCACGCTCTCACCCCAACTACAAACTGACAACATCAAAGCAGCTAACGTTACAGCAGGATCACACCTGCATGGGACAAATTAAGATCTAGCATGACGTAACCCTCTTTTGGGAGCAAAGCCTTACCTCTGGGTCACTTGAAATGACACATAAATGGACAATGACTGCATGTATGACATGCGGCAATGCTTTTCACTGACTAATTGGCTTAAAATCAATGAAGCTGAATACTTGGTTGACTAGTCAAAAGTTAGGTCTCAGTCCATTCTTGTAAAGCGATAATTCTTCCCCAGCTGCACACTTTGATCAGAGTCAAGTATTTTCTGTTTGATGCAAGATGCAGGAAAAAACCTAAAACAATATAAAACAAAAAGGAAAGTGTTTTCTTTTATAGTAAATTTAGACTATCCTATGGATGGGTACTGAGAAATTATCTTGACCAAAATGTTTGAGTCAGTTGCAAATTAGACACAATGCAGACCAATCTTGATCTATATGAGGGGTCTTCAAAAGGTTTGTGGAAATATGCATATTATCTTTTAATTTTATTTTTCCATGAATATTTTGGAGTATCCTCATACTTGCAGCAAATTTAAGCTTTCAGCTTTGTTTTTTAATCAATCCATTTCTCACTCTCATAATGGTTTCCTGTGTGTGACTTTGTGAAACACAGACTCTACATTCACAGAGAACACGCGGTTGAGACACATTCCCCTGAGTCTGGCTGAGAGAGCCTCTCTTCCCACTTCTAAGGCAAGAGGATACAAAAGGCATGAGCATAGAAGACAGATTATTCTGTCCCAAGTGTTACTTTCATAAGGTGTTCTCTGCTTATGACAGTTTTTGACAGTTTTTCTCCCTGTTCCCATGACAAAGAATCAGACCGAATAGAAAGATACTTATGCCCTGTGTGGAGTGGGGAAAATTGTGCTTTGGCACAGGTGTAATGGGATGGGGTATTAGAACTCCACTGTCAAAATCAAGAGCTGAGGGCTCGCTGGTTAGCCCAGTTGGTTAGAGCATAGTTTTATAACACCACGGTCAGTGGTTTGGATCCCCAAATGACTAGTCGCAAAAAAAAAAAAAAAAAAAAAAAAAAATCAAGAAGTGAAATACTTGTAACTCATGTGGGAAATGGACTACTTGAAGATTTCTTAAATGTGAGTAAAGTATGACCCCTTTTAAAGGAGGAAAAAGAAATTTCTTGCAGAGCTTAAGGATGCATCTGCAGATGATCCCTGTTTTAGAAGCACCCACCCACATTGATTTGTATTGATTTTTCTCCACTGCTCACATGCAAGTTTATCTATTAATACTCAGGAGTTTTCATTTCAATACTATGCTTATCACAGTAATTTTCTGAATGTATAATAAATTAAACAGTTTTTTTTACAGAGAAAACCACATCCTTTGGCTGGTCCTGGCCATTTGAATCTTTCTATGAACCGGTTTTTTCCAGCTTTTACCCATGTATCTTTGTCAGTTTTAAGTTATTAAGTAGTACTAGTGCAGTAAGGTGCTGGGGGAACAATTGGATTTGTAAAAATAGTGGGTGCATTATGAAACTGGTTTTAGCATTTCAATTATTGCTGTTTGGCTTGCAATGCCAGCCTTTTGAAAAGAGGCCCAGTGTTGAATTTTAATTACCTCAGCCCTCTTTTCAGCAGGACCCATCTCAAGTACCCAAAGGCAAGCTTGAGGAGAGGTGTTAATTGAATCACATCCAAAGTGGAGTGAGGGATTTAAGGAGCTCACAGGGGACTCTTCAAGGTGTGAAACCTCTCAGACTCTGCAAAGGCAATAAATTAAGTCAGACTTGAGAGTCTTATTTATTTATTGGCAGGGGTGGAGGGGAGAATCAGAATAAGCTCCTGAGTGCTGTGCTTCAGCGAAGCACGCTGCTCTTCCTTCCCTCTGTGTGCTCCTTTTCTCTAAGACCCTCCTCTTCTCTCCCCGGACTTCTGTTCTGCTCACTATTCATCTCGCCCCTTGCATCAGCCCAGATCTCACTTCCTCTGATAAATTGGCCCTTCATCAAGCAAGAACTAGGGTAGGTGCCCCTTAGATGTAATCGCATAGCACTTACTAGGTTACCGAAACATTCACGGTTGTAGCCCCACAAGCCAGCACAGAGGAAGTACTCAAAACACTAGCATGTCTTCAGCACTTGCTGGATGCGAGTCGCAGATCATGTCACATAATCACTAGTGATGTTTCATGAGGCAGGCGTTGTGTGTACCCATTTTTATAAATAGACTTAGAAAAGTTATGAACTTGCCCAGTGTCCCATTCCTAGGAAGCCGTAGGGTTGAGATTCAAACTCAGTGTAACTCCAAAGCTCACACTTTTAACCACCATGTCATTCTGCCACCCAAACTTTTGCGAAAGAAAATATTGTCTGGTAAACTTGAACAAAGGAGATTCACCAGAAACTTACCTTTGCTGGCTCTGGCCTCTGGTTTTTTAAACCTATTCAGGTCAGTATCAGAAAACAAGACATTCTATGTCAGAATGACTTAAAACAGCACTCATTTACTGAATAGATGCATGCAAATAATACAAAATAAGTTAGAAAACGGGACCATGTAAAGTAAGTGTCCCTCCTACTCAGAGCCACGAGTTCCCAAAGGTAATTATAGAGACCTACCATTATCATGAGGTAGACTCAGAACTGTATTATGTAAATTATGATCCCAACTCAGTAATGAATCAATTTAGTGGATTCTGACCAGCATTTTTTTAATGTCATAGAAATAAATTTGAAAGATCAGAAAAAAGCACATGCAGTAGGGTAAATGTTGTTTAACGCAGATTGTGTTTCAGTTTTATATGTTAGCATAAACGTACATCTGACTGAGTCACAGAGTGTACAATGTTTTCCTTACTGTGGAGCAATGTTCAAAGCAGTTTGAAAGTCATGGACCCGGCAGACCCACACGGATGGAAATGATGAGGGTCACTTCTCCAAGAACTTTCTGCCCTTACCTCTCATCAGCCTGAGTAACCCTATTAAAGCAAAGTCAGATCCCATTCCACCCCTGCCCAAAGCCCTCTAAGAACTCCCCTCCCACCAGGAGTAAAAGCCACGAGACACCACGTATTTCTATTTGTTTGCTGTGTTACCATCCTAAAAAAAATCTACCAAGATCAAATTTGATCAAATTTGGAGAGAATATTTAGGTCAATCTGACTGAAAATATGGGTTCCATGATGTACATAAACATAACTTTGGGGGGCTCTGGGAAGAGACTTTGCAGAGACAGGCAACATCCTTCAAAGCAGCTGAAAACAAGGATGAATTTTCACATGTAGGGTCTATATTTGGGATGATCTGGCTTAAAATACAATGTACGTGACGTTCATAAAATTCCCTTTGGAGAATCGAGTGGGTTCCTCAAGGAGACAGAGTATTCTCCAGAACTGCAGGCTGTGGACAGAGAGACCCCCCGAGAGGCAGGCTGTACGTGCCAGAAGATGCCTGGGACAAGGACAGAAACCCCACTCCTCAAGGCACAGGGCCAAGAGAGCCACTTCTCACATGGGCACTTCTTCGTAGTGTTGGTCCAAGGTGAGCAATGGCAGGGTTGACTGTGTTTAAAGCACTGTTAGGTGGGACAGCCATTCACAATAATAAAGATAAGGAGGCCAATCCTCCCTGGCTCAGAAATAGGAGTGCACTCAGCAGGAGAGTTGAGGATGGTGGCCACATCCCTCTCTTCTTTCCCTCTCCACTCTCTTCACTCTCCTCTGGAGCTCTGTGTCCCTAAATGGGGTGGCTCTGTCTTCACAGGTGCATGTGGAGGCCTCAACTGGAATACCTTGTGGGTCCCCATGAGGGAAGAGGATTCCAGATCTGAAGTGGCAGCACCTGGAAGCCAGCACGTAAAATCATGGCATATTTACTTGTTATTTTCTGACTCAGTCACTGTCTGCTAGATATGTGAGCTCATGTGAACAAGGAATTTGCCCATCCAGTTCTCTACCAGATTCTCAGTGGCAAGAACAGCATCTGACACTAAATAAGCATCCAGTAACTATATCTTAAATGGATGAAAAACCATGGTAGCCAATAGGTTGTCCAAGCACAATCTGTCATCAGGCAGATTCTGAAAGGTAGGTTTGCACCTGGGAGGCAGCCCTGTGTGTGCCCTTTAGGGAGACCTGCTGTGTTTGATGCATTTGGTATAACTGTGCCTTATGTGTTTACCAGGTGAAAAGAGATGGGGAGCTGAAAGAAGCACAAGCCAAAGTACAGGTGCTTGAGGGCACAGTAAACAGCAATTACCAGGAGGGACCAAGGTGCAGCCTAAGAGGTCAGGTGCCTGGGAGGGCATGGCAGAGGCCAGACTGGACAGGAAAGATCCAGTCATGGAGATACATGATGTTAAGAAGTTTGCACTTTATTCTGCAAGCAGTTGGGAATTCTTAGGCAGTTTGTAGCAGTGAAATGGAGTGATCAGGTAACTGTGTAAGAATGAAAGGAGAATCAGAGAAAAGAAGGCTCTAAATTAGGGAGGCTATTACACATGTCCAGGTAAGACATGATGGGGGCCTAGCCAGCACATGGCCTTGGAAATGGAGAGAAACCCCTGGGGGACAAAGGAAGGAGGTGGCTGGTTGGAAATGTGGGTCTGACTATTGGGTATCAAGGATGGATACTCAGACAGGAAAGTCATATGGATCTGTTGAAATCATGGAAGAAAATTGAAACACTTAATTTGAGTAATGGATCATTTAGAAAATCCAATGAAAGCTAAAAACCTTTCCCTTAGGAAAAACATATACAAAAATTTGGAGATAATTTCAGAGGCTTCACAATAGCCTCCCCTCCCAAATCCAAGTGAAAGGTCCATGGACGTTCATTCCAAACTCCTGAGTGAAAGGAAGAAGGATGACAAAGAGCCCAAAATAATGGCCTCACCCAAGGGGTGGGCAGGGGAAGACAGTGGTCCCCAACCAGCTGCTACGGAGACAACAACTATTGCCTATCAGAAAGGTAGGAGAAGCAGAAGAGACAATAAGATGTGCATACAAGAAAAGAAGTTTGTTCTTGAGGTCAGAGGCAACTCACACAACACCAGAGAGACTAAGCATACTGAAGAAGATGAAAAGAGAGACAGAACTAATTTCTCATTTGGGGGATGTTTGGTAAAAACATATTGCTCAGGTAGGAGTAGCCAGAAAGCCTCATCAAAGAGCTCAGGTGGGCCCAGAAATAGAATCAGATACAAGTGGAATACAGAGTCCTCAGGAAGTCCACGAGGAAGTTAGCTTGCTGGGCATATGCAGGCCGCTTTCTTTAGAAAACTCAGCAAGATTCATTTCTTGAATGAACTAATAACCTCAATTTCATTATGTATACTGTATAACCAGTTGAAATTGAGGTACGTAGGTGTGTATAATTGCCTACATGTGTTATGCATTATGTGTATACACCAAATAGCCTATGTCTCTAAATATAAACACCCATTTGCACAGAAATATAATTAGGCATATGCCATTTGGCATATATACATATGCATGTATAGTATAAGTCTGGATTATTCCCCTGCCACATACAAGGCTGTTCAAAGACTCAGTGCAATGAATGGAACAGAAAGGGGCTCCATTCTCAAGGGTGAAGCAGTAGAGCAATGCTGAAGGCCTTGGGTAACTCTATGAAGGGGATTCCACGAAAGCTGGAGCGTACAGTGCCAGTGAGCTCATCAGTCCTGCCATAGAAACCTGCAGCCTTTCTCCAGAGATAATCTGGAAAGATCTAATTTTCTTCTTTGAGGTGATCATATTCTATATTTCAAAATCAACAGCAATTTACTGGTAATGGCCCACGTGTTACCCAAAGCTGGCTGTTCTTTGGAAGCTAAAGAAGCATAAGCCCTGATTCCTGACCCCAAATAATTTACAGTTTGGTTGTGAAGATAAGGACATGAAAAATTATATGGCAATATAAAGTGTAAGAAATATATTTAAGTATTTGAGGAGGAAGTGGCAAGGAACTTATTCTTAGGTAGGGAGGTCAGTGATTGAGGTAACGTATAGAAAGCACTAGCACAAGGCACTCAATCAATATTAGCTGTTGTTATCCTCACCATCACTTAGACAGGCAGGGGGTAGGCCGCCACTCCTGGCCAGGTCTGCTGCCTGCACTGACACGGTAAGCAAGCTGTCTCTGGGCCCGACAGGGGTCACCTCTCTCGAGCGCACCTCCACACCCGCCGCCCTCTTCCAGGGCGCAGGGCGCACATCTATAGCCCAGTCTTGCAGACTGCTACCAAGAGATCCAATGTGCGGGTTAAGTCAACAACAGAGCCGTGCATTAGTTCCTTACCCAGACCCCCACTCTGCGCTCTGATATATACGAATGCAAGAGAGGCCTGCGAGGGGACAAGGAGTCCTCGAGACTGAAATGCCCCGAGCAGCGGTCCCAGGCCGCGGGGCAGGGGGTCCCGGGAGAGCCTCTAGATGCAGCCCGTTTCCTCGGGCTCAGGGGGCGGCAGCCGGGCTCACGGCTACTCTGCGAGGTGCGGGCTTGGACGGATTCAGGGTAGCTGCGAGCCTGCCCTCCAGCTCCCCCGGATTTAACCCTTGGGCTGGGAGAGGTCGGCGGCAGGCGGGGGTGAAAGGAGAACTGCAGAGGCGCAGGCCTCGGGGCGCGGCCGAGTCCTGGGGCCGGTTTCGGAGAAGAGCCGGGGAGCGCCGCACGTTTCCTCCAGCAGATAACATCAGCGTCTGTCAGGTGGCGGGCGCCGGCGAGTGCGCGCGCGCGAGCGAGGCCGAGGGGGCGCGCTCGCACAAAGTTTCAGCCTGCGGGTGCGCCTCGGTCGGTCTCGC
>NW_007726201.1:358122-461279 GCF_000696425.1 Galeopterus variegatus
CTGCCCGCCGACCTCCTCCCCCGAGCCTCGCCGCCGGGAGCCCGGACTCCCGCTCGCCGACTTTCCGCGCCCCCTGCACCTGCTGCGGGCGCGAGGCCCGGCAGCGCCACCTGGCTGTCCCTCCCGGCCATGCCCAGAACGGCCGAGAGCGTTTGCTGAGAGCGAGCGGAGGTGGCACCGCTTGGTCGGTCGCCCCTGCCCCAGAGAAGTTTCCACATCCGTGGTTCAGCGAACCATATAACCGTCTGGGTGGGAACCTGCACTCCTTCCCTTCCCCACTATGATTCTAAAGAGATGTCTTAGGAGGGTCTTAGATGACCACAGATGAAGGAAGAGTAACAGTGAGTAAAGGGACTCTTGGCAGGAGAACAAGGCATGGAGGGGCCAGGCAACTTTGAGTTTGTACCCCAAAGCACCGGCACCAGATAACGGCCTGGCCCCGCGCAGGACTGGGCAAGCTGTGCACTCCATTACTGCTCCCACGTAGACTCTGATGTGACTGCGCCGTGCCCAACCTGCACAGCTATGCCCAGGACAGGCAGGAAGCTTTGCGGCGCTGGACTTTTATACTTGCAATCCCCGGGAGCTGAGGGTTCTTGGCTCTTTATGCACTACCGGACAGCTCCTCTCCCCGCTTTCACACCCCTTCCGCATCGCCATGACCCTCTCCTGAGGATCCACGACTGAACTTTGCACTAGATTGGGAGGCGAACTTCAGTAAATTAAACTGAGTCTATTGTATGGGGGGGGGGGGGGGGGGCGGGGAGGGAGAGGAGGACAAGACTGGAAGGAATCCTCACCAAAAGCCACTAAAAATCAGCTTCCTCTGCAGAAAAAGTTGTGGAAGTTCCAGGTCTCTTCTTCCGTTTCATTTCTTACTCTTCTAGGCTGGGTTTTTTTTTTTTTTTTTTTTTTTTTTTTTAAAAGCTCAGCCCGAAACTGTGACCTCCACAGATACCTGTGCCTGTAGAGGATTTCACCTAAACCAGTTCAGAGTTTTGACAGTCTCCGTTAGCACACCCTATTGGGCCTTGGCCACTTTTAGGCTCAGAAAACACCTTCAGGTTAATTTGTTTTCTGTCAGGGTTTTGTTTTTGTTGTTTTAATTCGTAAGGAAACTAGCCAGTAAACATTTGCCAATTCTACTTAAAAAATATGCCCTTGCAGACTTAGAGGCCATTCATTCCATGGATTGTTGAAACCCTCTTAGACCTGCCTATAATAACGAATTTTATAAATCCTTATTTACCAACATCTCTCCAGAAGAGACAGAGCGATATGAGGATTTTTCACAAGGCAACCATCAAGAGACTGCACAGCAAGAGAGCCTAGTTTCCTAGTTTAGAGTGCAAATAATCCCCATCTTCCTCGACTTCTTAGGTGGCAGTTTGGTTTTTAATACTTTCTCTTCTCCCTGGTTTCTCATGTTCAAGCCCTCTGAGTCTCTCTGGCTTCCATGCTTTCCAGATGGCATCTCTCACCCTCCCTTCCCTTTTTCCTACCCTAAATACTCCCTTCAAGTTCTTTGTACCTGAATCTATCCCACTTGCTCCTAGTTCTGGTAAAAAGCATCTACCTCTGAGAATCACCTTATGAACCAAAGTGACTTCCCTTATGGATGACACAAGGACACATTATTAGAATTAGAGAAAAGGGTGAGTTTAGGAGTCCTGAATGGTGGATGCAACCAACCAAGAGAGAAAATGTCTCTGTACCAGTGACCAGTCATGTTGCGCTTCTGAGCCTGGGCCTCCATCCATATCTATAGAGGAGGGGTTTGTATGGAAAATGATCATGAAGAGTCCATCTAGCTCTGGGGGCCTGAGGACAGTTCCATGGACCTGCAGAAGGAGTGGGGACTCATATTCATCCTTTTAGGTAGTCAGCTATGCTTTTGAAGGATTTTGTTGTTGTTTTAAATGTAATTGACTTTTTAGCCTTTCTGTGACAAACTACTTGCTAATTCTCATGTAGTGAAAGGTGCCCGGTTCCAGCCACGGTAAATATTTATTACATGGATAAAGCCAGACAGATGCTGGGTACAAATCCCAGGTCTAGCACATATGAGTTGTACGACCTTGGCTATATCATTTAGCCTCTTTAAGACTCAGTTTCAACATCATGAAATGGTGATAAGCTTCAAAGACAATGTAAATCACCAGCAAAGTGCCTACCATAGCATAGGTACCCAATGCATGGTGGCCATTATTATTTTGTTTTCAGATTATTTTGTTCTCAGATAATGATCTGATTCTGTGCTATCACAGGGTCTGGGTAAAAATCAGTAATGGCCTAAAACTTGATTGAGTCCTGTAGCACCAAGTTGATCTTTCAGAAATCACAGCCTTGGGTTAGCAGATGCCCAATAATCAGCTGTTGATTCGATTACACTGGACCCACCCCAGGTTGGAGCAGAGCCCAGGAGCCACTGCAGACCAGCATCCTGGTAGTGAAACAGAACTCAAAGGGCCAGACTGCAGCTTCCGGTCTGGCCATGTACTGAGTGGCCCCATAGTTCGGTATACTGTCACTTAGCAGGCTGGTTTCTCAAAACCACATGTGCCCAGCATTTTATTTTGGTCTAAGCCCCTTCTGGGTGAGATTATATCTTCTCAGAGAAGCTTTCCCAAACACCCTCCTTAGAACTGCTTCTCCCCCCTCTGAGAACATTGCTTCCTACCCTTGATACTCAAAGGACATTTAAGATTTATATAGTTACCTTTTCATTATCTCAGTCTGATTTCTCAACTAGGTTTTTATATTAAGGAACTTCTAGATCACCTTTATATAAGAACAACAACTAACATTTAATGAGTATGTTTTATATTTTACAAAGTACCCTCCTCACATAGGCTATCTCACTGTGGTCCCGTCTGGCCTATCACAATGTCTTACTCAAAGAATAAGCACTTACTGATTAATTGATGCCATTATGTGTTTATCATATGTTTATTTCCTTTTCTTTTCTCTTCTTTGGTAGTAAACTATGAAATAACCAAAGCCACAGTAGGGAGAGGAGAGTTAACTATAAGCCTACAAGAGTTATCAGCAACAACACCCATTACTATTAAAACTTAAAAGATTATAGACATTTATCTGTCTGTGTACTTTTAATGGAGAGGGAAATAAAATAATCTTTATAAATCATTTGCATAACGACTGATACCAATGAGGTCATGACCAAAGATACAGCTAAGTATGAGTGGATGAAGGTCCACTGGACTCATAAACCATTTCCAGATCCAAATTTGTCCTTTTTACATTTAGTTCTAGGACAAAGCTTTCATAGCTCTGCTTTCTATTTTAATCATTAAGGATCCAAGTAAGGACTTTATAGAACAATATTTAGTGATAAAAATGACTCATAATGATTACCTGTGTTGTCAATAATAAAAATATCTTGAAACCAACCAAGATTTGTAAGAAAGCCGGGACTAAGTACAAATCTTAACACCACCATCATAAACTTTCACTCCCTGCATACGGGTCCTCAATCTTCCACTTCTCTCCCAAGATCCTTAAAGTCATTTTCTAGGCTACCTGACTTTCTGCAGCATCTCTGGTATTGCTCAAGATGAATGGATTCAGATAAAGATGAGACCAACTTAAACAATTCTTAAGACCCATGTCAGTGGTTTAGCAGCTAAAATAAAAATTATTGCTAGGAGCTTAAAGATTGCTAGGAGCTTAAAGTTACAGTCTTGCCTCTGCTTTTCCCCTTCAGGAACTAGGATACAGCAGGACAGAGCAATCCTAATCCCAGGGTGAAGAGCCCTAGTTGCAACCCTAAAATCTCACCTTGTCATTTGCGGGGGAGATGTCTCTTTAACAGCCAACCAGTCCGTTTGGTGCATTTGCCAAGTGGGAGGGGTGTGTCTTCTATCAGCCCAACTCCCAGGATTAATTGTCTTATCTCCACTCCTTTCCTCTCCGATCTGCCTTCAGAGCCTAGAGTTGCCAGTTTGTCCCCTTCTGGCTCTGTTTGCCCTCACTGCCTTCTCTCTTTCCCCAGGAAACCTTCCCATGGCTGCAGAGCTGCCCCAAAAGCAAGACTAGAGGCAAAGCCAGCCAGCAGCCCCTTCCTCTCCCATTCCAGCCTGGCCCAGATCACCCAGTTCCGAATGATGGTGTCTCTGGGACATTTAGCCAAAGGAGCGAGTCTGGACGATCTCATTGAAAGCTGCATTCAATCTTTTGGTGAGTTGGTTAACTGCCCACATGCATAAAAATCGCTATATTACTTTGTTCTTCCTTAAAAAGTGCTTTATAGAATAGCAACCTGAATTATATTTTGGCATTAAAAATAGCTTTTGAGCTTTTGAAATGTTGGAGACAGTCTGCAGAGCCTATGGCACATGACTGTGTGGGTGGAATAGGTCGTGATGAGAGGTGTAATTTAAAGTGAGAAAAGTTACTGAGGAGAGTTTGCATTTCCATTTTTCTTAGGATGGAGGTTGTTCTCATGGTAAAAAATATGAAATGATATAGTACATCTGGTGCTTTGATACTTCTCTGTCCCTATGTTCTTGAGGTACATAAAGGCTATGTTACGTGAGCAAACATTGTTATCAAACAAATTGAAAGCCTTTGAATCATTTGGACAAATAATTTCCCTTATAATCTGGAGGATAGTTGTGGTAAAATAGGAGAGGACCTGGTAAAATGAGAATGTTTGTGATTAGAAGATACTGGTTAATAAGCGTTGCGATGAAGGGTCGAGGAGCTGGGAAATAATCATGCAAACACACACACTGGCAGTGAATTTTTCAGATGCTGCACTCTGCCAGCACCTGTACTCACCATGAAGGAGGCACAGCTTAGTGCCGCTGACAAGCAATTATCTGAAAAGACCTTTTTTTAATTCTATAAGCACTGTCTTTCTTTTGATTGTTATTTGTGAAATAGTGATTGAGAAATACTAAATATTTGCTCCCTTCCAGAAAAGGAATGATTACAATTGATGGCTTTCAATGAAATCTTTGAATTCAAAGATTTTCAGCATCACATCCCTCGGGTGTGCCCTTCTTTGTAACCCTCCATCTCCCACATGAACCATAAGAGTTTGTGTGGTTTAGCTCAGAGGCACCAGCCCACCCACTCCTGGGGAGCGGAGGGGAGATTTAATCAGATCCCAGGTAGCACAAGATCTATTAGATCTCAGAACTAAAAACTATCAGCTGGACGTTTTTACTACTTCGTCAGACCTTATTTATACAATTGGGAAAGACTTGACATTTTAGGGATACACATTTAGTACAATTTAGTACAACATTGAATAGTTTCAACTATTTCAACATTGGTTTAAAGCAATGGTTTGCAAACGTTAGTGCATCAGAATCACGTGGAGGTTTTTTTTTTTTTAATAACACAGATTCCTGGGGCCCCACCCCTACAATTTATCCTCCAGTAGGTCTGGGGTGCGGCCCAAGAATTTGCATTTCTAACAAGTTTCCAGGTGATGCTGGTGCAGCTGATCCAAGGAGCCCACTTTGAGAATCACTTCTTTAAAGTGCTGTTTGTTGTTGACTTTTTAATGTGGAAAAGATGGAGAATTTTTATTATTACTGGTTTAGCATTACATTTTAAAACATTTTTATTGAAACATATTGATCGTACATATTTATGGGGTACAGAGTAATATATCAATACATGTATAAAATGTGTGATGATATATTCAGCATAATTAGCATTAAATCTTAATTAAATTTATCTTCATTTATTTACACTTTAAATTTGGAAGCAGAATAAATGGCTTTCTATTTCGCCATAATCTCCTTAGAAAATATACATGCAAGAAGGTGAACTAGAAAACAGGAAACCCATGGAAGAATGGCCCATGATGAGCTGTTATTCATCATGTCCTTTATTTGCACCCAGTTCCCAACCAGAATGAATTGCAGAGTTTCTTATAGCATGGTGGTATCTGACATATTTACTGGTCTTTAGCAGGGCACTGTGACTATTTCATGAATTAGGATTTTTATTCTCTTTCTATTTCACTATTGAAAAAACTGAGACCAAATATGTATTTGTCTGAGTTCAGGGCTGCTTTTTTCATCAAATAATCATGACATCAACCTGAAAAAGATAGGGCCAATTCTGAAATCCTTCTCCAAAATAACCAAGCTGAATCTACTCCCCTCAACAAATCCTACAAAGGCAAATGATACATGGTTTTACAGAATATGTTGAACAGAAAAAAAGTTTCTTAAAATCCAAAACCTGTAAAAAATCCCATTGAGTCTAGTAAACATTTATCCATTATCACAAAGCATTGATTAAGCCCCTAATTGCATCTGACACTGTGCTGGGCAGGGCATGGCACAAGGAGAATTACGGTGACCAAACCCTCTTCCATTAGAGCTTACAATACTTGAGAAATAGACAGTTTAGGGGAAAAATATATATAAACACACACACACACACACACACACACACACACAAGACAGGGCAATAAAGGAAGGGTGCAGGAAGAATAAGTTCTTTATACTATGTAGAGTTCAAGTAAGCACACTTCACAGGTGAGGACATAGATTAAGGAGAACAGCCACCGTTCAAGTCCCTCTTGGGCTGTAAGAATGCTGCAGGAAGAAAAGAAGGTAAGATCTTGGGGTTTTGTATATTATGTACTTCAGTTTCCTGTCACAGAATTTACATGAAACAGGCAAGATAGAAAAGACACTCTATGTCTGGAGAGAATGGGAGACATCACCTTCTTGATTTCAGGAGATTTGAATTGACTAGCGCTGCACTGTCCAATACAGTAATCACTAGCCACATGTAGCTATTTTCATATAAATTTTGATTAATTAAAATTAAATTTAGTCCTTAAGCCTCACCAGACTTAAGCCCTAGGTCAAGTGCCCAGTATCTGCAGGTGGTAGCTTCTGCTGGACAGAGTAAATAGAGAATATTTCCATCATTGTAGAAAGTCTGCTGGAAAATGCTGGAGAGGGTAGATGGTTGCCTTAAGAAGGGAAAAGCAATAGACAGATTTTTAGAAACTGTGGGATTTGCATTTTGTTAGTATTTCTAGGTAATAGTCTGAATACTGCTTAAAAAGCCTCATGGGCATTCAGAAGTCTTTACTGATGGCTATCTCTTCAGCATTATTAACCATTAATTACTACCCACACTGTTCTCAGAGGAAGGGCTTATTATAATGCTTTTAAGGATAGGTAGCCAGCACATACAAATTAAGAGTACTTTTGAAGGCCTCTAGCAAGCCTCCCAATGTCACATACAAGGTTACAGATCTGTGATTAGAAACTTACAGCCTTGAGTCATAGTTCATTGCTTTAACCATGAAACAACCCACTCCCACCTTCTGTTTTAATCAGAGGTCATGCTTTACATTCTCAGCATATTATTGCTAGTTAATCCACTCTTCAGTTGAGCATAATGAGGCAAATCATCACAACCTAGTACATTTATGTTAAACGTATGTGAATCACACCATCTGTTTCAGAGATAGAAAAGACCTATGAGATCATCTGGGCTTTTTCAAATTTTTTCACTTTATAAAAGGGCTGCCAGCATTTGGGGTCAAATGGAAGGCTTCAAATGTCCAAATCCATAAAGCCCTTTCCTTGATCCTCTCCCAGTGCAAGACAACTCTGACAACATCAGAAAGAAAACTGCACACATGCCCCAGGAAGGGACTCCTCACCAAGCAGCCCTCCTGCTGCTGGGCTGGGTGTGGGAAGAAACTCAGTGGTTCATCTTACCTGTCAGTGTGAAGGGAAATGCATCCTAATATCTGATATTTATGGAATGTTGTTTACTTTTTCTTGGAGTTCCATATGTATTGATTTTCTTGCATACTCAGCAGCTCTGAAATGGGCAGGTTAGGCATTATTATCTCCATTGGATAAACAAGAAAATAAATCAAGCCTCTGAGAATTGAAACAACTTGCCTTATGCCCACAGTCTAAAGAGAAAACATGCTGCTCATGTTCTCCTTCCCCTGCTGCTAGCAGCCGCCTGCAACCTGAGCTGGGGCAAGCTCCATTTCTTTCCCTAAGAAAGGCCTTTCTATGCTCAAGGGAGACCTGCATGCCACACAGGACAGGCCTGTACTCTGTGCCTGCCATTCTGCATGCCTAGTCTCCCCAGATTAGAAATTAAACTCCATTCAATGTAAGAAATATTCATTGGACCCCATCTGTATACCACATGTCTGACTGAAATTCTCCCTTAAGCAAAGTGTTAATCAATGAACTACTTGTGCATTGCACTAATGCTATCCAAAGACCTCCCAAACTAGAAATACCCCAAAACTAATAGGTATGTTTTTTGCATTGTGGAGCAGTAGGATGTTAAAAGCATTTTATAGACCTCAACTTATTAAAGGTAAAACATTATACCTTTGAAAATTGGAGCCAAAGAAGGCAAACATGCACTTGTCAGGACCACAGTTTCCTCCACAGCGAAGGCAAAGTTACGTATTTCTCACCATTCTGCAACTTTGAGTCTGTGCACCAAAGCAAGGTGCCCAGAAGCAACAGGAGCACAAGATCAGAAGCCAAGGGCCATGACATGGATGTCACTTACACCCAAGAACAGGCAACTCCAAGGAACAAAGTCAAGTGTTAATGTCAGGAAGGGGCCTGAAGCTTTAGCCACTGCTGATGACAGGCTCTAAATGAAGAAGACCACAACTGTCTCAGAAGCCTCTTCAGTGGAACCCCCCAGTGGCTGGGAGTCAAGACACAAGTTTTCACATGTAAAGGATGGTCCTTGGCTTCTGAGGCTAAGGCTTCTAGGCATCAGAGCAGCTCACAGACACCACTCTTCTTTGCCCTATGGAATGAATTAGCATTACATAATCAGGATGCTGTTTATTCCAAAGAGCCCTTTGCTGCATCTTTGACAGGCTGGCATCACCAATGCCCCAGGATGGCATGTCTGCCCTCTAATGAGCATGAGTTACAGCGACTGCCAGGCCTGAGAAAGGAGGAGATGGGAAATCCCCTTCCTTCTTATCTGTGCTGTCCTGTGTGGAGGTGTTTATAGCAGGCCTCCGTCTGTAATAGAGAACAGAGGCAATCTTAAAAATGTTTATGGGTGAGTTAGACAATGTCTCAGGAATTCTGAGCATGTAAGTCCACCCAGAGAGATGAGTTTTACTGCTGAGAGAAAGAGACAGACAGATAGACAGATGGTAGACTGATGGTGGTTGAACACTTACTTACTATGGGCTCTGTATGGTTTGAGACTTGAATTAACCCAGTTAATCTTCCCAACAACTCTATGAAGTGCATACTATTTTGCTGTTGTAACTAATGGGGAATTGAAGCTCAGGGAAGTTAAATGGCCTGTGGAAAGTGGTCCAGCTCTGAGATCTGAACTCTAGTCAGTTTATCTCTGAGGCTCCTGTTCTTCTGCTATCCCAGAGATTCTCCACCTTTAATGTGAGGAATAACCCGTGGGGGAGTGTATTAAACATTAATATTCCTGACGGTCAACCCAGAAATTTCCATTCAACAGGCAATCACTGTGGTTTTGATGGAGGTGACCCATAAACTGATTTTGAGTAATACTGTCCTATTGCCCACTTGCTTCCTGGACATCCAGAGCATTTTCTCAGGCTTCCTAGGAAAACCTGAAGGGCACAAATCTCTAGAGAAGCAATGGAGCAAACAGGGTTTTTAACTCTATGAACTAAAAAAGCACATGGTGAAGCCAGTCTCTTGGGGATCTCTAAAGCAATCTGGCTAGGTCTAATTAGAGAGGGGTCCTGCCTGTGAGCGAGTTCAAAACCCTGGGACCACTTCTATCAGATTTTCCTGACTTCTGTCTCTTCTCAGCTGTAGTAAATGCCATAGAAAACTTATAGCCTGTCAATCTTTTGGCCACGGAAATAAACAGAATGTGGAAGTCCATTGGAACTAAAATTTGATTCTTTGCACTCAAAGGTAACATTTCTAGTGTTACCTTTATGCAAAACTCAGACTAATTTCCTACGGTGCTGTAAGGGCTTGCTCTCCCTAACTTATGCCATCCTCCATGGGTCAGAGGCCAGTAAGAAGGTAGGTGGCGTAGCTGGGGAGAAGCTGGAGAGGTGCTTTCCCAGAGTACTTATCCAAAAGTGCCACTTTGCCAAGAAATTTTTTTAAGGCAATTTGATGACATGAAACATATTATGTCTATGATGAAAACATTAGGAAACAGTGTGAAAGCAAAAAAAATTAGGAACAGTCTGTTCAATAAATGACAGAAACAGCAGTGGTTGGACCCTGAGACCCCTAGAGAACATCATCCAAAGGATGGGCCCCACCCCCATGCCTGTCTCCTGATACTAGAACCTGCCCCCCTTCTGCTCGGAGCAGTTACACCTGCTGGACTTTGCGCCTGTTTTGCAGTTACAGTGAGTCTGGCCTACAGCCTAGATGAGGTTGCCCTAGAGTGGTTGGGAGAAAAAGAACAGAGCAAGAGTGTAAACAAGGCCAGCTCCGTGCATGCACAACCCATGAAGGTGCACCGAGCCCTGCACTTGGGTTAACGCTGTCACAGTCCTGAAATTCTTAATAATCTTTGAGCCAGGGGCTCCCCATTTTCATTTGCACTGGGTCCCACAAACTATGTAGTCAGTTGTGAGTATGAGTCACAAGACCAGAGGGCAGAAGTAACTTGCCATGTGCTGAAGACACATAGAATGATCTGAGCTTATGTCTTATTTTCTTTCTTTATAGAGAGATAAAATTGTGGGGGGGAAAAAGTTTCATTACCTCCCAGCAGTGGTGTGCTGGACTTGCTCATACCAGCTCATGAGAGCAGATTCTTAAATTTTCAGGAATTTTGCAAGCCAGTCGTTAAACACAGCCATCATTAAAAATTAAGTTATATATACTTACAATTAAATTATGTTAATAATAAAGGTAAGAAATACTCAAAACTTATCACTTCCTAATACTTTACCATGTTTTACTATTATCTAAGCTTTTGAGGTTATGTCTCAGATCTTTATGGTATATATGCTATAACAGAGTATGCTACTGTGCATCTCTTCCCAGCTCCATGTTCAGTGAAGTCATGCTAGTAGCCTGACATTGCCTTTGTTGAGAGTATTTACAGCATAGAAACCAACAAAAACTACTATTCAGGGCTTCCTCTTCAGTCCCAGCCCTTTGTTAAGCATTTACCAGCATACCACTGTCTCCCAGGTACAGAGGGTGCTGACATAGCAAAATGCCAAAGTGGAAAGGGAACCTAAAAACTGGGAATTTTATTTTGCATCACCTAATTAGGAAAAAGTAATAATTCTGCCATTGTTTTGTTTCGTTCATCTAAATGCCATATAAAACAAACTCTCCATGTGTTCTTCAAAGAAAAGGAATCTTAGAGATAAAAAAAATCAAGTATCAGTACAATTGAGAAATTTTCTTAAAGAAGGGACACTGGAACTTAAACTGAGAGATTTTCATTCTGCAAAGCTATCACTCTATTTTTGTTTTTTAAATCACCTATAAAAATTCTTCAGGATTAAACCATCCCTTGTTTCTGACCAACCAAACTTCAATGTTGTGAACTTCTATTCTTCATGTATTATATGCTGCCGTAAATATCCTGTATTATATTTGTTTCTGATTCCATCTGTTTAATCATTTGCCTTAATTTCCCACTATGTGCTAACAGGCTCTATTGACACATATAACCAAGCTTTTGTTGAGTGCATTTTTGTAAGTTTGTTTGCTAACTATATTTCTAATTTTATGAACTGCCTGTTCATCTCCTTTGCCTGTTTATCACTTGCTGCTTATGCTTTTATCATTAGAATTTTGCAGAAGCTTTATATATATTTTTTAAAAAGCTGTTAACCCTTTGAATATCATTTGCTACAGGCATTTTTTTTTTCTATTCTCATTTCCATTTTTATGTTGGTTTTGGTATTATAATATATAGAAGAAATTTGACATTTTTATGTAGTTACATTTGTCCATGTTTCTTTGTGTCTTTTATTAAGTCTAAACTTAAAAAATATCCCCATTCCAAAGATTTGGTAGATATTCTATTGTCATTTTAATCAAAGTCATATTAAATCCAGTGTATAATACCATATCATATACTATTGTGGATGATCAATAAAAGTTTGTCAATAAATTATCGCTGGAGAAAAAGAAGCCTTCAGTTTTGTTTCTGAGATTGTCATTGACTTAAAACCACAATTCATGGACAGGTCTTATAACTTAGAGCCTTAGTTTCTGCTCCCTGTGATACTGTTGAAATGATTTCTGAGATTAAAAATGTCTCAAAGAAGGTGTAATGAGGTCTCAATTGTGATATTGAATGTGAACTTGAAGAAAAGTCCTTTAAGAATTTGTAATAGTTAAAGAAAGTGCTTTTGTTCTGTTTGAAGAGCCAATGTCCTTAGGGTAGGAACTTAGAAACCAACCAAATTTAAATCCCTTCTTTCTAAATTATTAATACAGACTGAGTTTATAGTGTTCTTACACAGACTTTTTTCTTTGTGGTAAAATATACATAAAATAAAATCAACTGCTAACATATACTTTTAAAATATTATTTTAGTAATAGCTAACATTTGACTACTATGAACAACACAGTGTTTACATTAATATTTAATATACATATTCTCATTTAATTTCCACTATTTTATAGTATATTTACAAAGATCTAACTGTAGCTCAGCTCTCATACTTACTTTTTAAATTTTAATAACTTAAAATCATTCGTGTTAACTATAGAAAACTTAGAAAATACAGATTAGCAAAAAGAAGAAAGTGACAGTCACCCATTCTACCACCAAGAGCAAGATAAGCACTATACACATTCTTGAGTGTACATTTCTAGATCCTCTTCTTTTGATATTTACAGGTACTAGAATCACATTAACTTTTTGATGATAAATTCACTATAATTAACTCTTTGCTTTCCATAATTCACATTTTAAACAATTATGATCTTGAAATCAACATTAGTTTCATAAAGAGGTATGCTAGCACACAAGATTGCTATTCTATCCTAAAATTGATTTAAAAAAACAATTCTGGCATTATCCCTTCAAATATGGGACATAAAAGTGAAGGTTGCTTGGCAACTGAAATGGTGTTAATGAGGAATCAAAGACATTACAAGAAGACTACCCATTCTTCCCAAGACTAAATTCTAATTATAATAACCATGGCTGAGTATAGTTGTAATAAATGAAATAAACAAAAACTTCCACTAACTTAAAATTCTAGGAGTGAGTTGTTTATTTTTTTTGTTGTTATGTACAATGAAAGTGACATGGAGTTTGAAGAGAAGTTTTACTTTCAGAAACAAAAGAAAAAAATATGTGCCTTTATTAACTTTCTAAGGGAGTCTTAAGAAGTAACAACTGGGAGAGAGACATAGAAGAAACACCAACATGCTATGATTTGGTACCTCTGTGATTCTTCTGCACAGTAGAAGAAAGTGTGGGCTGCGTGTGCAAGAGGCTGTGTTGTCTACTTTGGTTTTTTCCAAAAAGCACTCAAGGGCCCTGGGGAGATTGCTGAGGTTCTTACTAGAATATCTCAGCAGAAGATACTGCCAGGATGGAGGCTGAATTGGAGGGGCATCTTTGGTTAATTGAAATAGACAAAAGGAGTAGCAAGTAGGGAGGGAAGAGGGAAGCAGAGATTGCCAGTTTTGTAGTGAAGGAGAGGATGGAAGAACCAGAGTAGTAAGGCACCTAGGGATGAAGCATCTGAAAATTTATGAAAGGTATAAAATTATGAAAGGTATAGCCTTAAACCAGAAAGTGAGAATTTCTGGATGGAGGAACAAAGATAGCTGTGTCTGTCTCTCCTTCACCAATCTATCTGAAACACTGCCTAGGACTTATATTTGTAGTCTTGTGAACAGCTCATTTTAAGGGGGAACCCAGGGCATTCAGGAAGCCAAGAAATGTCCCAATATCATTTATAAATCTGTCTTATTAGAACGTAGTTACAGACTACAAAGCATCCTTAAATCTGATGAGAAATTAATCACTTTGGTTAATGTTATTTAATGACAAATTCATAGGGGCTTTTTCATGCTCCCTTTCTTCCTCCTCCCCCAGTTCATTAGCCCCTCGGATTTCAGGATTACTCCATCCAAACCTGCTTTGGTGGGGTCACCATTTACCTCTTGTTCTAGGTAGTTCAGGCCAGAGTATGTTATTCCAACTTCTGGTATGCTGCTTCCCTGAAGATAGCCATAGGACCCACGTAGCTGGCTGCTGGACTTTGTCTTCAGTTATTGCCAAGAATGAGAACTTGGTCTCAGACATTGGCTCTGGGGTTCACCTGACTGGCCCTCCTTGCAGCTCCGAAGAAAGAGCTCCCCACACATACTGTGCCTGTGGTCTCCCACCCACTCTGTCCCCAGTGACTTAGAGTCTTGTCACCTTGTCAGCAACCACCAGTATCTACCTGAGATGGACTTAGCTTCAGGTAACTGACAAAGAACACCTTCAAAATTGCAAGAAAAAAAGAGGGAGGAGGATCCTCTGGATTAAAAGAGATTTAAGAGACATTTCAACCAGTCATATTGTGTAAACCTTATTTCTGAAACGTATGTGTGTAGGCATGTGTTGTGTGTATGTATATAATTATATGTATATGGAAATTTGGACACTGACTGGATATCCAGTGATATCAAACTGTTGGTTCTGTTTTAGATGTGTTAATGGTGCATTGGTTTGTCCGTTTCTTATTTTTAAAAATACATACTGAAATAGTTACTGATGAAATATCATGTTTGAGATTTGCTTTAAAATAATATGGGAGGGGGACATGAGTGTGGTATAGAATGATCAGAATCTGCCATATGCTAATCACTGTTGAAACTGGGTGGGTACAGGGAGATTCCTTACATTGTTTTGTTAACTGTGGTACATGCCTATCATCTTCCATAATAAAATCTTAAAAAGAAAATTAAGAAAAATAAATGATTAAGAATTACAGAAAATTCAAAGGAATCTATTGCTATAACTTTCTAGGGGGTGAAATAGAGTGGCCATGTCTATTTAAAGAGGAGAGAGGAAAGTAAGGAATGAAAGTGGCATAGTTTTGTTATACACCATTGAAGTAACTTACTCGTTTCCTGCACTTGACATCCCAGGTCACAGTCAGTCTTTTCCCTACTCAACACTGAGATGCTGAATTTCTGGATATCCAAAAAGACAAAAAATTAAAGCTGGAAACTCGGATTTCCAATATTACTGTCAGAGGCAGGAGTTGGAGTTAAGTGAGACAACGTGATACTCACCTTCTCACCCCAACCCCTGCCACACCCTGTTCTGACAGGGGAAATGCCATGGCACAGTCTGATTTCAGCAAGGCAGTGAACACATTACAGCAGGAGGCCATGGGAGGCCTTCTTTAGAGGTCTTTGGAACCTAAACAGATTCTGCCATTTACCAAATGTGGGACTAAGGCAAATTATTTTACTGCAGTTTTCTCATCTGCAAAATGGAAAATAATGGTGAAAAGTTTTAAAGATTGTCTTAGTTTAGGTTTTTCTCCAGAAGCAGTTCCTGAGACATGAATTTGAGTACAAAAAGTTTACTTTGGAAGGTGATCCTAGGAAAAACTGGTAGGGGAGTAGGGAAGGCAGCTCATGAAGGGTGCTTTATCAAGTGAGTTGCTGTTTTGGGAGTCAAGTTAGAAGAAAGTCTTCAGAACTATCCCGTCCAAGGGAAAGGAGCTGGGATATGTGTATACCAAGTCTCATCAGTCATTGGTTGAGAGCTGCTTCTAGAGGGTTTGAATTCTCCAGTACATCTGGTCTGCCTTGCACACAGATGTGGGTGTGAAGAGCTTTCAGAAAGCTCTCAAGCAGATGGAAGTTGGGTTGGCATACACTATAATGGTGATGTCTGAGAGTAAGTGGGTGGGCACCGACAGGCTCTGCTATACCATCAAAAAGTAAATGCTGAATACATGTTAGATGGGCAAATATACGCTGCATAAAAATCCAGATAAACAGATTTAAAGCTGGTCAACAGTCATACTCAAAGTATATACATACAGATATGAGTATGGATGGATGTCTTTCTGTAGGTATAACCATTTATGAGTGGTTCTGGACACTTTCACCAGATTTTGAAACAATCTATGTTTTTTGTTAGACACACTTCTGGGAATAATAAGTACATCAGATAAAAATCAAAATTCAGGAAGATGAATAACACAGAACAAAGAACTTAGACAAACAGGACTTTAGTAGGAGTAAACAAAGTCTTGCACTTAAGTTTAAAAATATTGCTTCCTATTCCTATATGTTCCAGATGTAGGAAAACTGGATCAATTGTAGTTTTATGAAAAATACCAAGGGATTTTAGTAGACTGTAAATTCAATATGAGCCAATAGTGTCAAGTGTCTTCTCAAAAAGTTAAAATAATCTGAGATTGCATGAATAGAAAGACTTTCCATGGTAAGGGAGTAATGCCCCCATTGTATTCCAAGGTCCAGTCCTAATGCTGGCACATTGTAACTTTGTGTCCTTAGCAAGTTTCCTAATGTTTCTGAGATTCAGTTTCTATCAACATGAAAGTTAGTACATAATTCCATGGATTGTTTTGAAATAGGTATCTTACTAGAAAGTCAGAAAGAATTTTTGTATTTATGTAAAGTGTTATCATAACTCCATTGCACAGTAGGTACTCAGAAATGGTAGCAATCATTATCTCTAGATTTGTTGAATGTTAATGTATCACTAGTTAATAATGCAAATTGCCACAGGATGTAAAATCACATAAGGAAGGCACAAAATGGAGATATCTAGTTGGAATGTCTGTGTCAAAAAAATTACTGAGAGTTGTCAAAATAGACACAAGCAGGTTTGACCCTTGAAGGTAGTGTTATAATTTAAAATTTTTACATGAATTTGAGCTACATTAATTTGGTGTTCTCTCAGTAAGACACCAAAATCTTTCATTTTTCAAAATATTAAACAGGACAAAGATACCCAACACGAACTATCTGATGGGATTTATTAGAATAAATATGGGGTACTTCATACAACTAAAGCACAGGAAGAGTACAGGATGCATTTAGGCCTTGGGAACATCTGAAATTAGGGACTAGAATACCATCAGGAGACTCTAGCACGTGTAGCATGTGTTTTCTCTCTCTTGTGCATGTGCGTGTGTGTGTCCTCTCTGACTTGCTTCTCTATGCTTGTCAGCTAATCATTCTTTTTCACTTAAGATTTGTTTCCTCCATGGGCAGGAAACGTGACACAGCTGCAAATCAAGAATCTCTTACCATTAGAGATTTAATATATTTTTCCTCAAGTTCAATGAAAAATTGCCAGGGAAGAACTGTGATTGGTCCAAATCAGGCCAGGTGGCTACTGCTCGAATCAATCAACTGTGGTCATGGGGTGGAGTCATTTAATAATGCAGCATTTCTCTCTAGAACCACACGATTGAATTTGGGGAAGGAATATTTCCCAAAGGAAGGCTGATATGCTCAGCACACAAAACAGTATCTGTCTATTGCAAGATCTGACAAAACGCTAGAGTGCAGTGTGTTACTGGTTTCAAGTCTAATCTCTGGGTTTTAAGATAGGAATGGAAAGGCTAGAGAGAGTAGAGAAGAGATAAATAGTTAAGAAATTATATAGTAATAAAATTTATGAGGTTATAAAATGGCAGAACCTGAAAAGAAGACATAGGTGGCTTTTTTTCCGTCTTCATCTTAACAGTGTTAAGCACAGAAGAGCTAGTCTGAGTTATTTACCACCAAGAGGACATATAAAGAATAAGTGGTTTTAAACTTAGCAAAAAGCTGGGGCTTCTATTTACAAAGTAATAAACATCAAAACAGGAACTTCCATTTCTGACCATAATGGAATATTGGGTATTAGAATCATTTTCCTGCTGTAAACAGCTATAAAACTGCACAAAATATGTGAAGCAACTATTTTCAGGTATTGGAAAACAGGACAGACTTGTGATTGTGGGTAAAATGAAAAAAGACATGAGGTGAACTCAAAAGTCATGTTGGCTTTCTGCCTGGAAGTACTTTACAAATTGTGGTACAGGGAAATAGAGCCCAGGGAACAGCATATCGCCTTGCAGAGTGTTTTAGTCCATTTTCTGCTGCTGTAACAGAATTCCACAGACTGCATAACTTGAAGGGAGATTTATTTGGCTCACACTTCTGGAGGCTGGAAAGTCCAGGTTTGAGGGACCACATTTGGTGAGGACCTTCTTGCTGCATCATAACATGGCAGAAGGCATCACATGGAGAGAGAGAGAGAGCATGCATGAGAGACAGCAAGAACACGCAAGACAGAGAGAAAAAGGGAGCTGAACAACTAACCCACTCCCAAGATAAGGGCATTAATCTGTTCATCAAGGTGAAGCCTTCATGACCTAATCACCACTTAAAGTTCCCATATCTTAATACTATTACAATGGTAATTAAATTTCAACTTGAGTTTTAGAGGGGACATTCAAAACACAGCATAGAGAAAACAGAGTTTGTGTTCAGAACTTCTGCGATGGCTAGAATTTGTGGAGTAGTGTACAGAAGAGAAGGGATCTCCAAAGACTAAACTATGCATGGATATGGTGAGACTCCCTGACACCAAATAGTTACTGGGTGTGTGATGTCTGTTTGTCAATGGAGGTCTTGTAGTCTGGGAAATACTGCAGTTTCAACCAGCCAGAGTGGAGAGATCTAACACTTTGGGCATTCAGGTGGGACATGAAAAAAGACCACAACATAGGAGTTGGGCTCCTCTAGCCCTAGAATAAAATTGCTCTTGACTTGCCCTAACAACGCCTAAATGCCAGCCTTGACAGGATCAATCTAAGGCTCTAATAAATTAAATGCTTATATAAAGGAACATAATTCAGATTTACAATAGTGTATCCACAATGCCCAAAGACAGAAAAAGAAGCAGGAAAATGTGACCCATAACCAGAATAAAAGGTCAATAGATATGAAATCAGAGATGACACAAATGTTGGAATTAAGAGAACTTAAAAGTTATTATAAATATGTTGGAGGATTTAAAATAAGATGAACAGATTAGTAATCTTGGCAGAAATATAGAAACAGTAAAAGAAACCAAATGAAAATTCTAGAACCAAAAAATAAAATATGCCAAAAAGAAAAATTCATTGCATGGGCTTAATTCTACACTGGACACTGAAAAAGGAAAGATCAGAGAAGTCAAAGGCAGGTCAATCTTTCAGAAAGGACTGAAAAAAAAAAAAGACAAGAGTTTCAAGTGATTATTACTAGAGCTTATATGGAAATATGAGAGGACCTGGAATAGCTAAAACAATCTTGAAAAACAGTGAAGTTGGAAAATTTACACTACCTGTTTTCAACACTTACTATAAAGCTGCAATTATCAAGACTCTGTGGTACATGCATAAGGGTGGACAAATATATCAATGGAACAGAATAGCAAGTTCAGAAATAAATCCACATATATGGTCAATTGATCTTCAACAAAAGCACCAAAGCAAGTCAATGGAGAAAAAATCTCCTTTCCACAAATGGTGATGGGACAAATGATATCCATGAAAAAAATGAACTGTGACCTATATCTCACACCACACACAAAAGATAACTTGAGATGAATCAGGTTACTTCATAGCTTTAAATAACCTTAACCTGAATATAAAGTTAAAACAATAAGGCTTCTAGAAGGAAATATAGAAGAATATTTATGCAACTTTAGGTAGGCATTATTAGACAGGACACAAAGGACTAAACATAAATGATATATTTAACAAACTAGACTTCATAAAAATCAAAAACGTCTGCTATCAAAAGATACCATTAAAGAAATGAATGAGCAAGCCACAGAATGGGAGGAAATACTTGGCAGTATATAATCCTAACAAGAACTTTTACTTATGCTAATATACAACAGGAAATTCCCTTTGGCCCGGGTGCATTACCTTTGATTGTGGCCTTCTGGCTCACCCAGATTGATTTCTGATGTGCTTCTGGTTGTGCTTTTCAAGTTAGGACTAACCAAGCCCCACCAAGGAGTCTGTTATGTTGGCACCTAATCACCTAGTTGTTAAGTGCTTCCCTTGCACCTAGCCCTGGAAACAGCCAAAAGACCTCCCTGCTGATTTCTGAAATTGGAAGGGTCTTCATGGGGTCATTTAGTAGCTCGTAGACCTACCTAGGGCAAGGAAGGAACTAAATGGTCTAAATCTGCCTAATCAAACTTGACTTATCATCAGATCCCTGGAGAGTTTTTTAAGAATACAAATTCGATGCTCCACCTCTGGATCTATCTTGACATAGCAGGCATGAGGTACGGCCTTAATCTGGGGTTTTGTTCTTTGTTTTATTTTGTGTTTAAGCTACTCAGGAGATCTTGAAAAGTCAGTCAGGTTTAATATATCCATTTGCTTCTGGACAAACCTGGACATACTCATTATAAGAGATAAAAACATTGATTCTTCCCCCTGAAACTCTCCAAAGGGTAAGTAGTAGCCTGTATTGTCATTAAGGCCTCCTCACTTGAAAAAAAAAAAATTCACCCACTAAAGCACCAAATTTTACCTATTGTGAATTTTTTCATCATGTTATCTCCTCTCATAATGACTATTAATATGAAAATATGACTTGAAGAATGCTGAAGTTGCCAACACCTTAACAAAGCAAGACATTTCTTATGGTTTGCACAGGTGACCAGGTGTTTTACAGTGCTGAAAGGTGGAGGGGAAAGGGGAAAAAAAAAACACATCAAGTGGGGAAAACACTGAAGTCTTTACCTACCTCATGATCTGCTCTAGACTTATTTTGACAGGGTACAGAGTTATAATTTTACTTAAGTCACTTGCAAGGATCAGGGGCCAATGTGCCAGCTGGTGCTTCTGAGTGACAAAAGATGAAATAACCACATCTCCTCCACTGTGATAAAATCCTTAGCTAAGCAGGTAAAGCCAAATCCTTGCCAAGTTTAAGCCCCATCCTTGCTGACTTACACCCTTTGGGGATCCGAATTTCTTGCTTAAGTGTGTCATCCAGCATCCCTGTGACAAATCTGGTGAGGCCTAGTCAACTGCTCCTGTAATCACGGATGTCCTTCCATTATGGCTCCTCAGCTTCTAAAGGAGGCAGAGAAGGATGGGGACAGGGAAGCAAACTGAGGTTAAGATGCCAATGCTGCTAAGGTGAGGGAGGAAAAATACAAGTAACTGAGCTTCCCAAATAACAACAAAATTAGTTGAGTTCAGCAAAAGCCAACCTCTAGTTCATGCTCTGATATGACCTCACCATAGTTACAAGTGCACATGCGTGTGCACACACTCACACTCCCCAGCCTGCCCTTGGTTGTTGTGTCCCTTCAGCGGCTATGCAGTTAGGGAAGGGTATGCAAGTAATATTAAAATAAGGTTTGAGGTTCTTCAGAATTGATCCACCTTGAAAAGAGCCCTTAGGGCTCAGGTTATAAGGTACAGTAACCTAGTAATCTTAACAGAATGCCAGGTAAGAGGGTTCTTCTTTCCTGCTTCAGTGGACATCTGGTTTTGCAGTTTTAAGGAAAAGATCTGAGTAAGGGCAACCTTCCAGTCTAGTATGTGAGAGGCCCAACACTATGACTCTGATCTACATTTCCACACCCCTCTACCTGCCTACAGGTGCTTTCTAATTCAACGGGACTTCATATTCTTTTCTGAATATACTTTTAACTCTGTCATTTCCAACCTAGAAATTGTTGCTTCCCCGATCCAGCATACCCTTACTTACCTCTATCAGAATCTGACCCCTTCTTCAAGGCCCACTTCAAATGCTGCCTTCTTTATGAAGGCTTAGCCATTTCTTCTAGTCAAATCTGGCTTTCCCCCTCCTCTAAACTGCCTTAATGTTTTTCTTGTACCTCCCTCCAGGCCTTTACTATATCGTGTGCTGTATTATTGCCTGTAGCTTCTTGATGCTCACTGGGACAGGATTCCTGCTATGTCTGCAGTCCCCACAGCACCTATCATAGTCCTCTTTAAAAAAAGAACCCTGGACTTGTGAAGAGAAAATCCGAGCCTGGAACTTTAACTCTGCTACTTGATAGTAGTAGTATCCATGGGCCAGTTATTTAGCCAGAGATGATATTCAAAATATTTAATAACTGGTATGGCACAGGCCCCCATCAATCTGAACAGATGCCAGTTGGACAGACCAAATATCAGCCTGTCTTTGCACCTTTCTCATCTGTAAAATGGATATAGTTCCCACCTACCTCATAAGGTTATTGTTATGGTCAAATGAGATAATGCAGCAAAAGTACTTCATACAGTGAAAAATGTTATGCAAATATAAGTCAGGGTTGCTTGGTGGTATTTCCAGTGCCCATGTGTGGGGTGGGTTACTTGGCCCTCATGTACTGCTCTGCTTTGCCCAGAGCAGGTTCCTAGAAGCAAACTGGGGAGTTGTTGAGCAATTGAGCAGGACACCACAAATTAGAGAAATCTTGGAATAAAGCTGTTAGATACTACAGAAACTCAGAATATTAGCTTCTTCAAGCATGGCCCCTTACATTTTTAGCTCTAAAAAATATCAACTTTTCAGTAGGTAAGTTTTGGAAAAATCTGATCAAATCAAAAGCCTAGGAAAGTTTTTTTAACTTTTTTTTCTCACTTTCGGACACCTTTTCCTATTACAAAATGACCTTAAAATTTAAAGATATCTGGGAATCTCAGACTCATCTGATTGTAACTGTGTGGGAAAGGGTTGCTCTGCCTAGATTTGTTGTAGTGGATTGAATTATGTCCCCCCAAAACTCACTGAAGCTTGACTTGTGTCCCCCAAGTTTTATGTATTAGAAATTTGGTCCCCACTGTGACTGTTAAGAGGGTGGGAAATTCTATTATGGTAATTGAAAGGTGGAGCCTTGAAGAGGTGGTTGGATTATAGGACCATGCAGTAGTGAGTGGACTAAAAATGGTAGTCCACCTTTCTCTGTGCTCTCTCTGCTTCCACCATCTTGCAATGTGAGACCCCTGGGTCACTGTCACCACCACCAGATGGACTTGGACTTCCCAGCCTCAGAAACTGTAAGCAAATAAACTTCATTTTCTTATAAATTACCTGGTTCCATGTATTTTGTTATAAGCAACAAAAATGGACTAATACATCTGTAAATGGATTTAAATGCCAGAGACATTAGCATAAATTTAAAAAGCAGTTTAAATCTTAGTTCCAGCTTTGTCCTTAAAGTTTTTTGTCTCCTCTTTTTACCGTTTTTTCTTTAAAACTTTGTTAATGCCCCCACCATTGCCTCCTCTACATCCCCTCACATGTCCAGATGCTGGGGCTACAAGTCCTCAGCTACTCCCTTCCAAGAGCATTTAACTCTTTTCTCATATTAAGTGCCCAGCTACTGTTTTGTGTTTATTGGTAGTTGCTAGTTGATGTTTGTTCTTATATACTTAGAAATGAAGGGAACACTCCCGGTGCGTACATTAGGGTACTAGAAGCTGTAGAGAATTGACAGAAAGTGGACACAACACTTTTATTTACCCATGAGGGATTCCCATTTAAAAGGCAATGCAGGATTATGGTAGATATGAACAACTTAAAAGCTGAGAATCAGAATGATAACGTAAAAGGGCAATAATTTGTAGCCCCTTCCTGCTACTTCTTCACTGTGGGACCACCAAAAATTTATTTTTATCTCTCTGGGTCTGTTTCTTCACATGTGAAACAGAGAAAACATCTACTATGCAGAGTTGTAGTAAAAATTAGAGAGAATATCTGTCAGATGGCTTAGCTCACATCTGGCACATGGCAGATGCTTAGGGTATGTTTGTTGTTAGTGTTCTCATTTAGCATGTAGGCTAGCTCCAGAAACCCTCAAGTGCCAAGGTAGAGGATGTGCTCTTTACCTTTACAACTTTCAGGGTGAGTGGCAGTGCGATATGGTAGAATGGGCAGGGTTTAAGTCAAAAGACCAGAACTGAAGCCCCAGCACTGTCACTCATCAGATATGTGACTTTAGGCAGGCCACAATGCCTTATTCTCTGTTTCCTCACCTATAAAGTAATGAAAATAATACCCATCTCATAGAGTTGTTATGAGGCTTACATGAGATAATGTGCGAGGAGAGGGTGGTCATCCATAAAACACTAATAGACACAGGTTATGAGTACTTCAACAGCAGAGTGAAAGTTTCACATGACTACGTGACAACTGTCAGGCAGCCTAGATATTTGAGACCCACAAGTCAACCAGACATTAACAGTGGGTTGAAGTCAGTTCAGGACCTCGTTCTCCCCAAAAGATATCAATGCTCTTTCCTTATCTTGAGTGATCTCCTGGTTATCTCTCTGTTGAGAGGGATGAGGGTGAGACATTATCAAGCTCTCATTCTGCAGAGGAGCAAACTGAAGCTCAGCAATGATCAGGGCCAAGCAGCCTGGGTTTGAATCTTAGGTCTGCCACTTACTAGCTGTGTAAATTTGGGCAAGTTACCTTACCTCCTTGCCTCAGTTTCTTCGTCTACCAGATGGCAATATTACCACCTATCTCATAGGGTTAAGGAATAGTGCCTGCTACACAAGAAGCTCTCTGAGGATGTTAGCAAAAAGATAGAGAGCAACAGACAGAAAGAGAGAGACAAACAGGCCAAACCTTTAATATAGTTCATTTCTTCTGGTCAGATGCTGCTCCTCCAACAATATCAAATATTTCTCCTGGTCTCTCACATCTTCCAATTGTTAATAACATCGTGAGTTTCAGTGTTGCATTTGGCTATTTCTTTAAGACAGTTTATGACTTGGGATGTTTTGAAACACATTCTTTCTTGGCTCTTGGCTACTGAGGAGAGTTCAGTTTCTTCTTTCCTTCAAATAATAAGAAATTCCTCACCCACCCATACTGCAGTTCTCTCTTGCAGAGTGGTGCTCCAGGTCCTCATGCAGATTTCTTTCCAGCACCTCTGTAAACTCTAAGAAACTCTTTTGTCTTGAGGTCAAGGGAGAGTGCACTTAAAACCTAGGATTGGAAGGTAGCTTGAAAGGCCCACCAACTAATTGCCATGGAGTACGACTATGCTTGAAGGGAAGCCAAGTCTAATCTCATTGGCACAAACAGTTGACAAACTACAATGGACACCTACTCTTTGGGTTGTGGTGGTTATAGTTAAGTGTTTGACAAAAAAAAAAAAAAAAATCATAGTCTGGAATTGCCAAGAACTAACAGGAGCAAAGAAAAAACCAAACCAAAATAAAATAGTATACTAAATTCAGCAAGAGAATAACAATTCACCTCTGATTATATATTTAATCAAACTTAATCTAATCCTAACTACAAACAAAGAAGGGGAGGGGAGACTTTCAGAATAATTTCTGTCTGATTACAAAAGACCTTGCTCAGGGGCCAGCCCGGTGGCGCACTGCTACAGTGCGCCGCTTGGGAAGCGTGGCGGCGCTCCCGCCAAGGGTTCGGATCCCACATACAGACCGGCTGCTCACTGGCTGAGCGAGGAGCGGGGGCAACACCGAGGGTTGCGATTCCGTTGCTGGTCCCGGTCCGGTGCGGGCGCGACAATGAGGGTTGCGATCCGTTGCTGGTCATGAAAAAAGACAAAAAGACAAAAAAAAAAAAAAAAGACCTTGCTCAGTAACTTTTACCATACATCGTGATAGAATGATATATATAACAAAATGATATATATAACAAAATACATGGAACCATATATATATATATATTTGGTACAGGATTGTTCATTGCTGAGAATTTTAAGCAAAGGACAGTTTATAGGGTAAAAAGCATATTTTGTGGTAAGACTGTATTCAGTGTATTGCCATTTTGTGTCAACATATACCAATTGCAGCAATTCTGTCATGCAATGGAATGAGGTTATCTATTATCTGGGCTTGTAGGTCTGACAGGATCAAGGCACACACTGAGAAAAATTTTCTGAAGAAGGCTGAGGTCGTGGCTAACCAGTAATTCTCAGATGGGTCTTATATTATTTCACTGTGTGAGTATTTGAGAAGTTCCTCAAATTGCTCCTTAGTACTTATATTTGGCCTATACAAAAATAGGCAAATCAGGCCCAGAATTTAACAGACAAGAGTGAAGTGATAGGAATATGCTCCAGGGAGCAAAGTGAGAGCACTGCCCCAGATTTTCTTCCAGGTTTGTTTGTGTTGGTTTCTTTTTACTTGAGTCTACTGGCTCTTTGCCAACCTACCTCCCAGACACCTGCTGGCATCTCCCTGTGTCCCTCTGGGAAGGTGGGATAGGGTCCTGCTGGACTTCGCCCCATTCCTATGGTGCTATGGTGGGAATGATCACTATCTGGGAGCCAAGTGAGCTGCATTGATGGCAGCTCACTAAAGAATCAAAGCATAACTACCTAGCCAGATCATTTGATTGTTCCCAGGGACTTTGTTGGGCCCCAAGAGAAGTAGCCACCAATGTTATTCAATTGGCACTACTTTCCAACAGCGGCTCTTGGAATTTGAAGTCATGGCATTACCCCAGAGTCAGTTCACTGGGTCTGTCCAGGACCTGGCATCTTCCCTGCTCTTGCCTTTAGTTTCTTGCCCCAACCCCCAACGCCACTCACTGAATTATGTTCCATTTACAGAATTGGTGAGGACAGCTTCCCTCATGATTTCTCAGACCCCTGATTCTTCAGACATGACAGGTCCACATCGAGGCAGCAATCCCCATGGAAAGCCAGCTGTCTTGCTCAGCAGAGGCAATACAGCTAAAAGCTCTTTCTCACTTTAGGCAATTCATGTGCTTGGTTAGACATTTATAGATTGTAATCGCTCATCCAAAAAATCTAGGTCATTCTTTACATAGAGCTTCACGCTTCAGAAGGGAAAACCATGCCCAGGGAAGAACGTTTCTGTTGACGTCTGCTTTGGCTGAGGGAGTGGAGAGAGCTTCTGCTGCAGGAGGAGGGAGAGGTGGGCTAACATGGTGCTGTGAACTCTCAGAGGACCTGGCATTTTCACCTGCTGGCCACTGGCTCACAGGCTATCTGGGTTCTAGTTTTTCCAGCTAAATGGAGCTAATAATAGCTGCCTTGTGATAATGTCATGAAAAGTAGTGGGTTTAAGAGTTAGGATCTCCAGGGAAATTTTTAGAATATGTACCATACTTCCAGTGAGAAGGGCTAGGTTGGTCTGTATGGGTGTAGGGCTTCTTGGGCAGAGAAAGAGAAGTGGGGGTGTGGTTAAGGGGGTTAGCCTTGTAGCATGGATGGCCAAGTGGTAGTGCTGTTCCCAGTATATTCCCACCCACCTCCTAATCTCTGAAGAGAAGCAACTGCGGAGGAAAGAGCCCTGGGCTGGGGGCCAGAAGGCCATTCTCATGGAGGTGCCTCCCATTCACTAGCCCCATGACCATTTCCAAGGCCTGCTGCCTCCATTTCTTCTTTAAAATTGAGCCCATGGTCCCTGCTACTGCATGGAGTTGTACAACTCAAATGTTCCACACAGGTGAAGCTGTGCATTGAACCTAAGTGTCATAAATACATAACATGATTATCAGGTGTTCTCACTTAGGGCGAATCATGTGGTGTTACAGCACTGGCTTGCCTCAGTGATGGTTTGTGTGGGTATGTGCTCATTGTGCATGTCTGTACATGCACGTGTGTACCTACATGCTGTGCAGCTTGAAAGGCCTGCTCCTCCTTCCTGTCCAACCACCCTGGCCCTGGCAGGACAGTGAATAAGTATCAGTAGGATGGAGAGAGGAAGTATGGGTTCTTTTCCTTCATCTGGTGTCTTCTAAGTTGGCCGCTTTGGGGTGGGAGTCGAGGGAAGCCTAGTTAGACCAGCTCACCTCTGTCTGGGGGCTGGTTAGCCAGCTTTCCCTTCTCAGTGTCCCTGGCCTGGGCTGGTGTACCACGTGTCATCACCCTCAAGGGCTGGGTGAGAGCAGAGAGAAGAGGTGAGCCTAACCAGCCCCTTTCCCACTCTGGTAAGACTCTGCTTAGAGGCCTTTTGTAGAAGTTTAAAATTGCAGGTCATGGGGCCGGCCCGGTGGCACACTGGATAAGTGCGCCGCTTGGGAAGCACGGCGGTGCTCCCGCCCGAGGGTTCGGATCCCACATGCAGACCGGTTCCCGCTCACTGGCTGAGTGAGGCACGGGAGCGACACTGAGGGTTGCGATCCCGTTGCCGGTCCCCGGTCCGGTGCGGGGGCAACACTGAGGGTTGCGATCCGTTGCCGGACACGGAAAAAGACAAAAGACAAAAAAAAAAAAAAATTGCAGGACTTGCAGATTTTGATTTAAACCTTACAGTACTGATGACAATGTGGTACTGGCATAAGAACAGAAAAAAAAAAAATCAGTAAAATAGAACTGAGAGTCCAGAAATGAACCCTCACATTAATGGTCATTTGATTATCAACAATATGATCAAACAATTCATACAAAAAATGATAAGAGGGCTCTGGGAGTCCTTTGTGTATTTTCAGTCAGGCTTGCCTCAATTCCTGTCTCTGCTTCTTCTCCCTGGACCCCAGGGGATGTGTGTACACTTCTGCTTCCCCCATCCCTCCATGCTCTGCCGAATGTGGGGACATGTCTGCTCCTTACCTCATTAGCCTACAAGTGACCAGGTCATGGTTAAATTGAGGCTTATGTATTGTCCTTGTCGTGGTATCCCCAGCCACTGCAAAGAAATAATTGAAAGCTCATTGTAACCAAGATATTCAGAGCTCTATAAGTTCCTGGACACTGTGTTACACAAAGAAATAAACACTATTCTAACTAGATACACATTTTCTCACTACTCAGCAGGCTCCACGTCATGGGTCTGGGTATGACCTACTAGGTTATCCCGGAGGGAACAAGAGCAGGACTAGCTTTACAAGGAACTAAGCTTTCCTTCTCCCAAATCCTCACCTTACGTTAAGATTTTTGTCCTTGAATTAGAGCACTAACCACTTCAAGAAACCACCATTGCAATGCAGATACCTCTGAGACAATGTACCTTGAAGTCCTTCTCTGCTCCAGAGGAATTTGTTGATCTGGGTTACTTATCCAGTCAGTCACCAGGCAAGGCCCTGGAGGGCATGAGATTAGGAGGGAGATGGGGAGGGAAGAGGTTCAGGAGCACCTGGGGAGCAAGGAACCCAGGTAGGAAGGAACACAAAAGAAAGCGGAGCACAATCCTTTTGACCTCAGGCCTGCAGATGAGACTTGCAGTGGTGGCCCCCACCTGCCTGCCGAGAGCTGACTGCAGCATCTCTTCCCAGCTCCACGTTCTGTGACTTTATGTTGCTAGCACGAATTTGACCATAACAGGAGTATTTACACCATGGGAATATGCAAACACTACAAACCATGGTCTCCTTCACTCCACCCTCCTCAGGAGTGCCGTTTGTTAAACTCTGACTAACATACTACTTGGGGGCAACCACACTGATTCTCAAACTTGCCCTGTGAAGTGAGAGCCAACCCTTAGCAAATCACTCACTTCCTCCTGATTGTTCTCCTCCCCCTGGTCTTGAGGGGCTGGGGACAAAAGAAGATCAAGGTGGAGTTGGTTATATGTTTTAAGCTGCTCAGGTAGTAGAAGCTATGAGAGTTCAAAGTATGTATCACCACATTGTTTCTTCACATACACTTCCTGCCTCAGTTGCAACTGTAGGAACTAAAAAACTAAACTAAATTAAGCAAACCACCACCACAACAAAAACTAGAGCTTGTTTTCAGCTTGCCAGTTTTTGTACACTCTCCAAACAGGATTCAATGAATGTAATAGTCTTGCTGTCAAGTAGATTTCATTTCTTTGGAACATTTATCCCACTGTTACGCATTTAGGATTCTGTGTGAGTATTTGTCAGGTTCTACCTGGATCCAGTCTATCCTTGTCTCTGGAGATACTGACCTCTGCTAGTGGCTTCAGCCCAGCCAGAGGCTCTAGCTCCAAACCTGCCCCCATGGTTTTCCGATCCAATCGTTCCCATGACCATTTTCTGGTTGCAACAGGCCTCATGTTTCATGTTATGCCCCCAATGCTGACAGTTTGCCTACCCTCCAATATACCAATTTCTTACATTCTGCCTTCACACATCAAGAGATTTCCATGGAAACCAAAACAAAAGGGGAAGTAAAAACTGTTCTGGAGTATCTCTCTGGTGTCGGACATTTGTTTTCATGTTTCATTTTGCAGCAAGGCATTTACATCTCATCCCCCGACAAGCTTTCACTGTAGGAAAGTCACCCCCACCTCTTGTCAGCAAGAAGCAGGGGCTTCTTGTCTGGAATGCAGCCTTTTGCCAGTTTTCTCTCACAGGAGTCTGATAATCAGGGAGCAGTTCATCTCTGAGGCAGGCAACTTATTTAAGACTAGGCCAAGGAAAGGAAGAAAAGAGTTTTCAGGCTGATTTAGAGGCAGAGCTGGACCAGATAGCCTCTGAAATCTTGAAGTTCCAGTTCACCTCACCACAGATGTCAAATGATCGTTCCTGAACCACCACACTGGATAGGTCCTCTCCCTTGTCTTAACCTTACCATCATTTAGCGTGGTCTCCATGGGTTTCACTCTTACCATTTACTGCCTGATATTATTAGGTATCTTGAGTGTGTCTAGATTGTGAACTCCTCATTGACAAGGGTTTTCTTATAGCTCTTTAGTACCTAGTACTTTCCACACAGTAGATTCATTATCAATATTGGTTAATGGTGTCAATTTTTTTTTTCATTAAAGTAAAATGAAGAGTTGCTATATAGAATAGTTCGGGAGCTGTATCCTCTCATTGGAAAGGTATAATCAGAGGCTAGACAACCACTTACCTGTGATGCTCTGGAGAAGAAATAATGCATTAGATAATAAGTAGAAGTAAGAGATGGCCAAAGTCTTTTCCACCCTGAGATTCTGTGATTCCATAAAGTATAGCTCCTGCCAGCACTGAGTCTGATGGTGGGAAATGGGTTCTTGGCTCCTAGACAAATGACTCTCCAGAACCCACATGGCTTTTCTGTTTGCTCTACTGAGCAAATGGTCCACAGGTTGGGTGAGTCTTTAATTAGTACACTTTTCTAACAGCATACATTACTCCCCCAAGTAATTGGTGGCCTGTGTAAAATTGACATTTTGTACCCCACTGAGGTTTCAAGCCTTTAAAGAAGTTCTTCCCTGAAAGTGTGAGGGGAAGCAGATGGTAATGAAAAAATATGCGTATTTTATTATGCATTGCACATTTTACTTATTAGAATTTTGAGTATGACACTCTGCATTTTTAAAAGCCTAAAGATGAAAACAAAATGGAATTATTCATTGAAATATTTAAATCAGCTTATAGCAATTATATCAAAATATCAAAATAAAATCTAGCAGCCTAGAGGTAGATCCCCCTTGACCACCCACTTTGAAAATCTGCCTTCCAAAGGGATGCTCCTCCTCTCTAAAAGGAGGAAGTGCATGCTCTGTGGGATGAGGGCAGGAAGGGGATGCATCCTAGATGAGGTCATATAGAGGTTGAAGGTCATGTGGGGGGAGAGATGGTGGTGGGAATGAGGGTAAGTAACTATGCTGAGTCATTCTCTTGTTGAAAAAGGAGAACCAGGAAGGGAGAGGAAATGGAGTTCTGGGCTAGGTTTAGAGTGTTTGTCTCTGCTCTTTCCCTTACCCCATCTCTGCTTCCCTTTGCTGAGTGAGTCATTCCCTCCTGGCCTTACCAATTGCCAAACTCACCCCCACAGAAAGCATGTGAGGGAACATCAGTGAAACTTTGTGGAAGAAGAGGTGCAAGGTAAAAGTGACGTGTGAATGTGATTGTGAATCTCAGGCATAGCACCCTGGGTTCTTGAAGGCAACTTTTAAGATTAATATCAATCAACCAAGGTTTACAAGAGTTTTCCAGAAATCACCAGAGTACAAAAGCTATTCTGCCAAACGAACGTTGGCTCTGACTCATTATCCCAGTGGCATCTCTTAGACTTGTAGCCATAAGGACTGGGAGAGTTCTTAAAGCTCATCTACTTTAGCTTCCCATTTAACATTTGAGTCCCCTGTTCCAAAAAATGGCCATGCAGAATGCAGCCAGGTGTAGTGGAAAGAGCAGGGGTTCTGGAATCAAACAGACCTGGGGCCAGCCAGATCCTAGCTCTTCCACCTATTGTCTCTTTGACCTAGAAAAAATTACCTAATTTCTCTGTGCTTTAATTTTCCTCACCTGTAAATTATGAACAGTGCCATCATTGCAGGGTTGTGGAAATTGGAAATAACATTGTTAAAGTGCTTAGTACAGCCCCTTGTATTTAGTAGGGTGTCAATAAATGATGCCTGCTGTGTCAATTACATTTATGCTTCTTAAGTGTTCCTCTCCCGCCTCCTCTTGAATACCTTCATGATAAGAAGGCTTCTGTTGTTGGTGAGGATTTTTTATGACATGTTGTGCCCAATCCTGTCTCCTGTAACTTCTATCCATCTGCTCTGGTGCTAGTTTTGTGGCCCCCACAGAAAAAATCTAAACTGTCTTGCACAAATAACACTTCAAATATTTGAAGACAATACTAACATCTCCCCTGAGTCTTCTCCATGGTAAACCCTTTTAGTTCCTTCATCCTTTCATACGGCACTTAGTTTTGATCTCATCCAGGATACTTTAAAGCTCCTTTCTCTCATATATGAGCATCCCTGGAAAGATGCTAGACAGCCATAAAGGAAAGTAGAGATAGCAAGTCTTAGATGCTGTCATACTGAACAAGCCTAGACCTGTGTCCATAGCTCATGTGAACATCCTAATGCATACCCTACACATATATTTTATAGTTTCTTCTGCTTTTCACCATAGTTTCACCATAGTGTTCAGGAATATGAACACTACTACCCATGAGGAATGGTATATCATAAAAACTATATTGCCAAATGCTGCTTTGAAAAGTCACTCCCTGTAACTGTAATAGGTTTGATTGTATTATTCCCCCCCCATTTTCACCCCATTTTTTTTTTAATCTTCTCTATGTCAGTGATGCTTTCCATGTGACTTTGAAGTTTCTGCCCTTTGACTTTAGATTCAGCAATGTGACTTGCTTTGGCCAACAGAATGAGGCAGAAGTGATGCATGCCAGCTCTAAGCCTAGGCTTAAGATGCCTTGGATATTTCCAGTTACCCTGCAGTGTCCTAATGTAACCATGAGAAGAACCTACCCCCACTAACCTAGCAAGATGAGAGGCATGTGGTTTAGGGCCCCCAGCAAAGTCTAGCCAACTCACAGACACTTGAGCAAAAATAAATGATTACTGTTTTAAGTCACTGAGTTTGGGGGTAGAATAAGAATTTTTGTGGCAAGAGATAATTATTACAGAAATTATGTGGGCCAGAAAATATAAACAAGGCCATACTAACCCTACCTTACCAGAGAATAAGTTTAGAAGAATTAATGAAAGATCTACAAAACTATAACCAGGCTAGATGTATATACTTCATAAAAAATGAGTCACCACATAGAAACTTTGAGTTTCTTTTGCAAACTGTGGCCAAGAAAAAAATAAGTATGTAGATTATATATCATCAGTGAAGTAGCCAATGACAAAAGCAAACTCAATTTCCAAAGAGACATGAAAAGGGGTTTCCTATTTGATACAGTTCACTCATTTACTCAACAAATATTTAATGAGTACCTGCCACATTGTCAGCACTGTTCCAGGCCCTGGAAATATGGCTGTGGAAAAAATGGACAAGACTCATGTCTTATAAAGCTTATATTCTATTAGAGATTCAGAAAATAAAAAATTAAATAAATAAGCCAGATAACTTCAGATGGTGATAAGTGCTATGAAGAAACTCAGGCAGGGTAATGGCTACCTTAGGTAGTTTAAGGAAGACCTCTCTAAGAATGTGACATTATAATAGAGCACTTAATGACATGAATGAGCCACAAGAAGACCACATTGAGGGGAACAGCAAATGCAAAGGCAATGAGGTAGAAATAAGCTTTGAGTGTTTGAGGTATAAGCAGAGGTGTGGAGAGAAGTAATACGGTACGAAATGAAGAGAGCAGTATTAACAGAGGCCAAGATGTGTGGAGCTCCATTGGCCACAATAAGGAGTTTGTTTTATTCCAAGTACTGTATAATGGAATCCATTGATGTGTATTAAGCACACAACCTGATTTATGGGTTTTAGGGGCTGACTCCTGGCCGCTCTGTGGAGACTGGATTGTAGGTGGACAAGAGTGGAAACAGGGAGGTCAATTAGGTCATTGCATCTTGGTGTCTACAGCTAGGACAATTGCAATGATGGAGGGAAATGAACAGGCTTGAAATATATTTTGGAAGTAAAATCAAGACCTCCTGATGGATTGGATGTGAGGGGCAGTGAGAAGTGAAGGTTTTTAGTTTGGGTAACTGAAAGGGTGGTTGCTGGTGCCATTTCTGGAGATGAGGAATAATGGGGGAGGAATGAACAGGGGGGAGGGAGTGGTCAAGAGTTTTGTTTGAATGGCTTTGGCTTGAACTTAGACATCTAAGTGGACTTGCCAAGTAGGGTGCTGGACATACTAATTTGGTGGTCAAGGCTAAAGATATAAATTGGCACTCATCAGCAAATAGATGGTATTTTAACCTAAAGACTAGATGAGGCCACTATTTTTTTAATTTAAAAGTTAAGAAGTTTTAAATTTTAAAAATTGTTAGAAAAAAGAAGTGGGAGGATTAAGCCACAGAGCATGCTGACATTTAAAAGCTAAGCAGAGGAAGAGGAGACAGAAGAAGAGCTTGAGAGAGAAGCTGAGAGAGCGTGATGTTGTAAAAGCCAAGAGGAGAAAGTGTTCCAGGGAAGAGAGAGTCATCTACTTGGGTTGTGTTGGGTTGAATGCAATGCATCATAAAGTAAGATGAAGACTGAGTAACTGAATAACTATTGGATTTGGCACTGTGGAAATGATTGGTAACCTTGAAAATAAAAGATTTAGTGGAATAATGGAGACAGAAGTCAAAGTGGAATGGTTAAAAAGTGAATGGGAGGTGAGAAAGCCTCCATTCACTCCCATTCAGTGAAGTTTTGCTGTAAAGGGGAACAGAGAAATGGAGAGGTCCCTAGAGAGGCTGAGAGTTTAAGGTTCTGTTTTATTTCATTTTGTTTTTAATGGCAGATACTGGGGCATATTTGAATACCAATGGAAGTAAACCAGTAGAGAGAGTAGAAGTTGATACTGCAGGAGAGAAAGGTGACAGATGCATGATCAACATCCTTGAGAAAGGAGAGGCCCAGAGCACAGTGGTAGTGTCCACCTCTGAAAAGCCTCTGTGGCAATGAGAGGGCAGGCAGGAAGGGCAACAGGATGCCAGTAAATTGGTGGATTTGGCAATGGGAAGGTGAGAGATCCTGTCAGTTTACTTATATTTTCTCAATGAACTGTGACTTTAGTTCATCATTTGAGAAGCCAGGACTTTTGAGTCCTGAGCCTAAACGCACTATGTCCTTCGTATACCATTTGGTACACTTGAAACAGAACAAAAATGAAAACCCCTTGTGTGTCATGTATTTTAAAGAGCAATACCGATGATAAAACAACTCATGTATTTTCTTTCATTTGATACTTTCCCTCTGAAACATTTAAATTCCCAGCCAGGAACAGAATTCACTCATCTTGAATAAATGAAGACACTTTCATGAAGGGCATACTTACAGAGATGAGCATGTTGCACCCAGAGACTATCAACAGTCGGAAGTCATCACCACCCTTAAGGCTGGCCAGTGGGTCAAAGGAGATTAATATTGTTGGATCCCGGTGGGAATTGGAGCCGTAAAGGAAGGGACAACCAGTGGGATCATCACTGAAGAAACATGTAGCTACTTCCCTAAGTGGTGTCAAAGCAGAGAGGGAATAAGAAAGAAATATCTCTGACTTCTCTCTTCCCCCATCTCTTTCTGATGCTTCCCGGTGGCTGAACCCAACTGGAAGCCAACTGGCCAGGGAGATGGGTAGTGCAATTCATGGGGAAAGACAGTGAATGACCACAGCCCCTGACTCTTCATGCCATCAATGTTTAAAAGATTTTGAAAACCACTGAAGGGGATTTTTATACCCAGTGCCAGTGTATATAACGCATCCTATTATTTGGTACCAGCTGGGAATTGGAATACCTTGCTCACCTTGCTCTTCAATATAAATCATCATGGTTGCTTGTAATCCACTGACAATCTTCAAATGTGGCATTTGCCTATAGTCTTCCTCCTTTGTTTCCACCCAGAGGTTTATTAACCATAAAATTAGGGAAGCTTACATTTCAAGGCGCCTTGAATGAGCCCTTTCCTAAGCGATGGGAGGGCCCTAGAAATGTATTTATATGGTCATTTGTTTTCATAAAATTTGTACAGGTATATTTTAACTTCAATCTATTAAAACTGTAACTTTTTTCACTCTGACTCTAGAGAGGTCTCTCCCTGAGCACCACCCCCTGCCACCCTGCCCCCGGCACCCACCACCACCACCACCAATTATACAAACTTTAGGGCCCACAAAACCTGGATCTGCTTCTGCTTTCAATAGAGACTCAAGTGTACTGATGCAGATTTTATTCCTTTCTCAAAATTCTACCTCCTTTGGGGTGGGGTGTTTCATGAGCATCAAAATTGACACTTTGGGAGGGGAGAATGTAGCAGGAGGTTAAGAAAAGCAAATAAGAAGCGATGTGTGGTGCTAGGGGCAGTGGAGGAAAAGCACCACCCCCTGGCCATTCACCCCTGACTGGGTGAATGGCCATTGCCAGGTGTCCCACCAACTAACTAATTTCTCCCGGGGCCTGACTCAGATGCTGCTGTTTACATTTTCAGATGCAGATGGAAACCTGTGTCGAAGTAACCAACTGTTGCGTGTCATGCTGACCATGCACCGGATTATCATCTCCTCTGCGGAGCTGCTCCAAAAAGTCATCACCCTATATCCTTTAGCACCATGATTGGCAATCCCAAAATGGATTCATTGAAAAAGTTTGAAATTTGAAGTACGCTTTTGTTTTGATTGGTTTAGAATGGACTAGTGGCAAATGAGTTCATACCTCCTTTCAGGGGTATTGTGTGTGTGTGCGTGTGCATGGACATACATACATGTTCATGTATCTTCTGTTGGGTGGGGCAATATTACTTATCCTGATTGCTCTGGGGGCTGGTCAGAGAAATCAACATGCAAACATTAACCTCAGTATCTCTTGCTAGTAAAAAATACTTTTCCTGTAGTCAAAATTCATATTTATCCTGTGCAAATGACCAAGGGCACAAGCATGACTCAAATGATACATTTTTTTTCTGGCTTTCCTGTCCAATTCTTCAACCTTCCCCAGGTTCTGAAGAAAGCTTCCCAATGCCACAGCATCTGGAGAATCTGCTGGTACCTTATTGCTTCAAGCAGAAGCACTGACTATGTGCCAAGCAAACCCTGCTGGATTTTTACTTTCTATGGACTGTGAATCAAGCAGTTGGAGAAAGTGCCTGCTTTTTCTTGTTCACTGATGACACTATAAGCTGCTGCCCCCAAGAAAAAAAAAGGCTGCAGGTGGGGTGAGACCGTTTAGCTCCTGGTGCCCAGGTCGCTGGTACTGAGTCACGACTTGTGGCTGCTCTAATCCTTTAGCACTCTCCTAACTCCTCTCTTTTCATCTTTGGGCACGTAGAAAAAATAAAAGCCATCAGAACAGAATCACTTGTCTAAACCTATTCATAAATCTTTACCTCTCATTTCAAAGGAGATGTTTCCAGAGGCATACTAAGGGTGGGGCATTGGGAACGGTCCACTTAATAACAGGTTCAGGTAATAAGTATGGACATCATCTGCAGAGAATTTTAAACCCATAATAAAACCAACTCAGAATCTGTCTGCTTTGTATTTAACTCCATGTCCCAGTGATTCTAAACAATGTCAGTGATTAAACATTCCTCCCTAAAAAATTGTTTGTTGGCCTAAGGATGAAATAGTCCTTGGAGTGTCTGCCCTTGGTGCACCACTGGGTGGCTGCCCACACAGTGGATGGGTCCCATTCTCCCCTTCCCATCCTCCTGCCCCTTTCTCATAGAGTCACACTCCACCAGCAATCTTCTCTCTCTCCTATACTTTCAAACTCTGCCTCTTCAGTGGCCCCTGCTCCTCAGCCTAAATCATGCTCAGCTCTCCCCAACCAAAAAATAAACTCTTAACCCTGCTTCCCCTTCATTCCATTGTTGGGGTTAGAAATTTGATATGAAAATATCTTAAAATAGTCTGTACTAACTATCTCCAATCTCTTTACTCCTACTTACTCCTTAATTCAACTGTGGCCCTTACCCCAGTACTCAGATTTTCCCCTGATGTCACTAGTGATCTCCTAACTGTGAAGCCCAGTGGCTTTTTCCACCCTTGTTTACACTGCCCTCCCCAAAGCATGGGGCAATACTGACAACCCCCTGCCTCTCCCAGCTCTTCCTCCAAGGCTCCCGGAACTGCACTCTCCTGACTCTCCAACCTCTCAGCTGTCCCTCTTTAGCTTTTCATCTAGCTTTTTCTTTGAGCACCACTTAAATCCCAGGATAACGTCCTGGTTTTCTTTCTGTGGGTGATTTCTCACCAGGATTTCCACCTCCATCCTTCTGTGCTGATGATACTTTCAAGTCTAAATTTCTCTAACCTGAACCATATTTAAGTTTTGGACTAATTTGTCTTACTGACAATTCAATCATAATATGTTCGAATATCTTAATATGTTCATTAGCTCACTACCCCAGCCCCAACTACTACTGCACTGATTCTGCTTTGCCACCTGTCTTTCCATTTTCCATCTCAGTTAATGGTGTTATCACCTGTCCAACTGCCTAAGCTAGAAACTTCAGAAGTGCTCTTGACTCCTCTCTGCCTTTCACCTCCTACAGAGTCTGTCACCCAGTCCTAGGGTTTCTACTCCAGAAATGATTCTTATATGGTCTCTTCTCTCCATTCACATGCCACTGCCTTAGTCCAAGTCATTGTAGTCTCTCTTCTAGACCTCTGTCCCATACTGGTCTTCTCATCTACATCTCTACCCCCATTCATTATTCACTCCTGAAGTTCTTTCCTAAAAAGCAAATTGAGTAGAACATTCCTTCAGAGCCTCTGAAAACTACAGGGATCATGTCAAACTCCTCAGCTTGCCAGGAAGAGACCCTTCACAGTCTGACCCCAGTGAGTCCTTCCTGCCCCATCCTGCAGCTCTCTCAGAAACCCTTTCCCCTCCACACTGAACTTCTCAACATACCAGACACATAATGGGGCCTCTCACAATTCCTATGCCTGAAAAGCCCTTTCTTCCCTCTTTGCCTCTTAGCCAACTCTCTCTTTCAAGACCCATCTGTGAAGCCTTTCCTGACTTTTTCAGGCCTCCCCCCCTTTTAAAAACACTTCTAGTGTTTAAAAATAGTATTCTTGATTGAAAATCTATTGAATTCCTATGACTTTGTTTTGTATTGCTTAAGTCAAAGTGTCTCTCATATCCTTGGCCTGGATGTGATCTGCCTTGAAAAGCTTTTTGTCTTCGACTGTAGAGAGTGTGAAGTGTTTTTATTGTTAGCTAAATAAATGTATCTACCTAAACTTCAGTCTGTACGTTTTGCAATGTAAAACCTATGTACTCTGGTCTTTGTAGGTGACTGTTTCAGGTAAACTGCAAAACCTTTGTGTTCGGTTGCTGTGCTTTGAATTGTGTTAGTAATATAAAAGGTTACAAGGGTACTGAAAAAGTAACTATATTACAAATTACCTTAAGAAAAAATGTAAATATATTTTAAAATACATTTTAAAAGTACATACACTGTAATGCAAGTTACCTATCTGCATCTTGTCTCCCCACTAGACTGTGTGCCTTGGAGGCAGGGATCAAGGCTTATTTATCTTTGTTCTCTAGCTTAGTGGCCACCTCATGGTAGGACACAATAAATGTTGCATTATTATGAGTGCAAACCATTGAGTTACTTTTTCTTTTTTTTTTTTTGTCTTTTTGTCTTTTTTCGTGACCGGCCACGGATCGCAACCCTCAGTGTCGCGCCCGTACCGGACCGGGACCGGCAACGGGATCGCAACCCTCGGTCTTGCGCCCGCACCTTGCTCAGCCAGTGAGTGGCCGGTCTGTATGTGGGATCCGAACCCTTGGCGGGAGCGCCGCCGCACTTCCCAAGCGGCGCACTGTAGCAGTGTGCCACCGGGCCGGCCCCTTGAGTTACTTTTTCTGTATCTACCAGAACTTTTAGTTGAGATACCTAGGCTTTGCTCAGGGTAAAAAGTAGCCTGGGGTGGGGAATGGATTCTAAGAAGGGAGTATGAAATGAGACTCCCTGTAATAGACAGCCAGGTTAAACATTGAAGGCAAAATGGTTCTTCCCTTCACGCTTAGTTTCCCTGTTCTCTGACCTGGAAGTAATAGAATTTTTAGTTAAATAGCTCAGATGGCTTCCTGTGTTTCCATTGTTAAAAGAGAGAGAGAGAGAAATTTAAAAACATGCTTTGAGTAGTTGAGATGCCTGAGAAGTACAGTCAGAACTGGACTAGTTATGAAGAGCAGAAAAAGGTGTGGAGTCTGAGGCTTTCAGCAAACAGTGAAGTTTACCCCAGAGATCAGCAGCTTCCTGAGCCTCTCATTACTCAGCCTGGGTGTTTGTTTCATCTCCAAAGTGAGAAAGAGGGTGCCCTGCCTCACTTTGGGAGCTGCCTTTGCCATGGCATAGGGGCTCTAATGACGTCGGGAGGTTTCTGCCTTTCTGAATGCGACCCCCCACCCACTGCCCTCCCAGCTCAGCACTCATATGTAGACTCATATGACTGGACTTACAGAGATAACATTACACCACACCCAGCCAATGTCAGAATAGACATTTGAAGGGAAGGATAAGTAGCACTGGGAGGAAGGTAAACACCACAGTAAAAGTCACCATGTTGATTTAATATATACTCTTAGTTGTTTTAAAAGTGTGGTTTTTGTGTCTTCCCCTTTAAAAAGGAAGAATAAAAATTTCAACTAGAACAAATAATAAAAATATAGACTCTGAGAAGCATATTTCTAGAATTGCCCTATGCTCGAATCTCTCTGCACTGAAGCAATGCATTTTCTTAGTGATACGGCATGAAGAAATGTAAAGCCACCTCATCCTTACTTCTGCCTTTTATACCTGGAGAAAGGCAGGCATCGGGGCTCATTTTTATTTTGATTACCTTTGTTGATGTGTGCAGTTTTGAGTTTTTTGTTTTTGTTTTATTTTGCTTTATTGCTCTGATCTCAAGGACAGATTTTACGGGCAGTAAATCTGTTAAAATTTAAGTTTTTTAATTAGAATTAATTCTATTAAAATTACAAATTTCACAACCATAGTTCTTTAGGGTTTCAAGTTTAGCTTGCAAATCTTATTATTCTTTCTATAAGTCTAGCATGTTTCAGCAAGCATTTTTAAGGAACCTTTAGAAATGTTTAATTCATTTGAATAATGTTAATTTAATATTTTCAATGGTTTTAAACTACAATTATGCATTTTACATTTTAGATTATTTTTAAATGCTTCAGATACCTTCCTGAATTCTAACAATTTTTTATAACTCTGATTAAAGTTATAAATAGTAAAGCTAATGTTATCTTAGATGTTCCAAAGCGATGCATAAACTTAATAAGGTTTCAATTTAAAACTAGAAGTCCAAAGCACTTAATTATATATTACAAACTGAAGTTTTAAGACTATTATTCTAATATGCTCCTAAACATTACAGGCATATAAAATTTCAAAATGCACAGATTCCTTCCTAATAAAAAAAAACATTCAGTACTATGATTTTGACTCTCCTTTACTTTTCTATATTTCACTTTTTTTTCCTACTATTAAAATGCACATACCATACCACTGAAGGACAGAAGTTCCAGCCCCAGGCGAGTGAGAGCTCTGGAGGTTGCTCACTGGAGTCCTCTCGTGGGCCCCGCTGGAGTGCACTGCAGCTTGTATCGCAGTTCTTTTGGCGCAGCTTTTAGAAAGAGAAGAGGGCATGGCCTTGTGGGGCACACAGCCCTATTCTTCAGTGTGTTGATGAAGATGCATGACCCACCCAGGTTCATCACTAGACTGGATTTCTCATTTCTTTGACTCTTAAAATAAATGAATATTTATTTATTCTTTCCATGTGGCTCTAAAGACATGTGAACTTGATGAAATCTTGCTATTCTTTCATATTCTTGGAATATTCACAATGATAAGGATCCTTAAGATGATCTCCAGTTGTATTTTGGATTATTCACATGGCTTTGTCTAACTTGACATTACAACTTAAAATTTCAATCTACTGAATCTTCTAGGTATATATATGAGGGTACTTCAGAAAGTTCATAGAAAGATTCATATCATCTTTTAATTCTATTTTTCCACAAACTTTTTGAAGTACTCTCGTATTATAATTTTCACATTACTCATAATTATCATGACAATATATCTGAATATGTATTTCTTTCTCTTATAATTCACTGCACAAATTGTTACTGGAAATATTTTAAAAGACAAAAGGGACTTTTTACCTTGTCTGAGTTGGACTCCTAGTCTCTTGGGCACAGGCAAGAGACCATTTACCCCTTCTTCACTTCTTATAAGTCACCTGGGCAGGGACCTTTCCACACTATTGACTTCCTAGTTCTACTTCTGCAGAAGAGATGTGAAGCCCCCTCCCATAAGCCATTTCAGCCTGGGCTGGAGAGAAAATTACTGTCATTGCCCTTCTAGGTGATAATAAGCATACACCTACATATATCAAAGTGGTTTTTATTCTGTGGCCAGAAAGATAAAGCATCACATTTTCATTTTTTAAAAAAAATTATTTTGGGGAGTAGTTTTAGCAAATACTTCCAAAGATGAAAAGTTGTTGGGTTTCTGTAACAAAGTCTTCCATTTCCCTTAACCACAGCTCTACTTATAAGGATGCCTTGGCAAAGAATTCACCAGGGCTTTGCCTGAAGATCTGCTATTTTGTAAGGTAATATTTCTTCATGAACTTGGAGACTTTGTGGAGCAGGGTGAAATAAAAGGCTGAAGCAAGAGGACTCTAGTTATTTCCTGGTCCTTCCTGCCTTTCCCTTCCTGACCATCCACAGAATGCCTCTGGACAGACTGGAAACAGCAGTCCTTAATACTGGAAATTCTTCAACAGAACACAGTGTTTTGTTTTGTTTTTTTTGTATACTTGAGCTTAATATTTTATACCAATTTTTTTTATTTTTATAATTTATTCTTATAACATTTTGGTATCAAACCATGTTAAGAGAGGGATACAGAGATAATGAAGACTCTCTTATTTATTTTTATTACTAAATATAAAAGTAATATAGTTCATTGTAGAACAGTTTGAAAATTCAGGAAAGAATATAACTATAATAATAGCCACTCATATCCAACTATATTTTTGGAATATTTCCTTTGTCTTTTTATCATGCAGATTTTTAAAAACATAGTTGAAATCAAAAAATATATATATAAAGTTTTATGTCCTATATCAAAAGAATCTTCTCTAGTCATTAAAGACTTTTTGTAAACATTATTATTAATGGCCATATATTCTAACATGATAAAGCATAATTTTACAGATACATTGCCCCATTTTTAGACATTTGGTTTGTCTATACTTCTCTATAATTATCTCTGATGCATATGATTGTGCCTAAATCTTCATCACAGCACCTGTGATTATGATGTGCCTTATCCTATCAAAGCATTCTGTATGTGGAGGGACAGAAGATTGGCAGTAGGTGGTTTTGTTCCCTTTCTGCCCCCACCCCAGCTCCCTCTATATAGAAGGACAAATCAGCCTCAGTCTCTTTCTGAACCTCTTTGTGCCAGCAAATTCCTTTGGAAACCCACCAGATTGTGAATACTGGGCTTCAGTATTGGATGGTGTTTTTTAACTCCTTCCATGTAGGTACTGGATAACAGAATTCTGGATCATGTTTAAAATGGATGCCAGCTTGATAAACACTATGGAGGAGTTTCAGGAACTGGTGAAAGCTAATGGTGAGGAGTTACACTGCCGCCTAATTGACACAACTCAAATGTGAGTGTCAACGTTTTGACTAATCTTTTGAAACCACCTTCCTCCTGTTGTACAATCCCAGCTGTTTTGCTAAGCTTCTGACTCCCAGTGGTGCCTACTGCTCTCTTTCACTACTCTGAGAAGCCCTCAGACAGACAAGTTCATATTGCCTCACCAAAGTGAAAGCTTGACATTTAAAAGTAGAGAAGCTCCCTGGTGATAAAGTTCTAGGTGACTAATATCCAAGAGCAAAATGATAATAATAATGATAGTAAGCCTCAGTCAAAAAAAATCAGGTAGCAAGATATTGACTAAAATTTACCCCCAGTCATGAGAAGCTGAAAGTACAGTGACTGAACTCAGGCTTCTTCAGCAGCTAATACCAGCAGGCATCCCTCTGAACTTGAAGAGACTGCTGAAAAATGTGTTCAGCAGAGGGTTTATAACATATTTGGATGTATATGCAAATCACTTAGACTTCCAGAGCTGGAAGGGATTTCAGGAATATTGCAAATTATTTCTTGGATTTCTTTCTTATGAGGTTGGCCCACTATGAAAAATGGACTGTCTTTCCTAATTTGGGGGAAAGGAGTGCATGCACACTTTGTAGGCTTAGGTTTTCACAACGTGAATGCTATATTTTGGAATAGTACATATCCCTAAGATATAGAATTCTAGAACTGAAACGTACTCTAGAGACCATCTCATCCAACATCCTGATTTTTCTGACTGGAAAATTGAGGCTCATCAAGATTGTGATTCATCTGCGGTCACAAAGCTAGTTAAGTTAGTGGCAGAGCAGAAGCTGCATCATGCCTTGGCCACATAGAAATGATTTCAAGATCAGATTCCATAGCCCCCCCCCCCAAATCTGTTTATCAGTTTGAATTCTCTGTACTTCTCTGCTTAGAATTATACAACTTGAAAGATAAAGAGACTTTTCAAAGTAACAGCTTCTTCATTTTAAAGATAAAGAACCTAGTGCCCAAGGCACTTCTTTTTTTTTTTTTTTTTTTCCCTTTTTGTCTTTTTTCGTGTCCGGCAACAGACCGCAACCCTCAGTGTTGCGCCCGGACCGGACCGGGACCGGCAACGGGATCACAACCCTCGGTGCTGCGCCCGCCCCTTGCTCAGCCAGTGAGCAGGAACCAGTCTGTATGTGGGATCCAAACCCTCAGCGGGAGCGCTGCCGTGCTCCCAAGTGGCGCACTGTAGCAGTGCGCCACCAGGCCAGCCCCCAAGGCACTTCTTAAATCCATGTCTCCTTGTCCCAATATATTCTAGCTGACTTTCTTCTACCAATATTTTCCACAGTATGTTCCTTAGGAATTAGTCTATGTGATATTACCTGGCCAGATATATTTGAGGAGTGATAGATTAAATTTTCCTTTTTCAGTGCATTTCAGAGTCTGTAATATGCTCATTGGTCAAGGGGGCTATAGAATTTGTAGCATTTCCCAAACTCATTTGACCACAGAATCCTTTTATCTAGAGTAATCTGCAACCTGCTGCCTTTCAAAACTGGGCTGTTTCCCTTTGATTTCTTTGTGTAGGAAATTGGAACTGAGTAAGAAACACATAGGTTGATTACAAGAAAATACGGGGGCAGGGGGCACTCTACAGTCAGCTGGGCTTCTTTGGTCATTTCAGTGACTGGGGACATTTGAGGAAAAGGCACATCTCTGCCCGGAGTGATCACATGTTCCTAAATGTGATTCCCTGCAGCATGACAGCTTCTTTCTGTAATTCTCTGAGCTCTTCTGTCCTGAAAACTACCCTATTACCTTGAGATTTCCAATAGGATAGAGTCCCTATCATCCTCATGAGAGTGTAGGAACCCAGGAGGAATGGAGAGAGCAGACATATCAGGAGCTATACAAGGAAGCCAGGACCAAAGGCAAGGACTCTGTGACCGATACCTGAGACGCAGGCCTTCCCACTACCTTAAAGTAAATTCATCTACTCTGTTCCCCATGGAACATTCAGATGGCTCATTAAAAACCAGCAAGACTTCCTGGTTGCTGCAATAGAAAAAATGATTTGAGGGGGCCGGCCCGGTGGCGCACTGCTACAGTGCGCCGCTTGGGAAGCGCGGCGGCGCTCCCACCGAGGGTTCGGATCCCACATACAGACCGGCCGCTCACTGGCTGAGCGAGGTGCGGGAGCAACACCGAGGGCTGCGATCCCATAGCCGGTCCCGGTCCGGTACGGGCGCGACACTGAGGGTTGCGATCCGTTGCTGGTCACGAAAAAAGACAAAAAGGGAAAAAAAAAAAATGATTTGAGGAAACTGTTAATGCACTGTTTTAGCCAAAGCAAGTTAGCTAATGGTGCTTTGTATGTTCTTGTGGGAAACATTAATGGATTTACTATTTACTTGCAAAAAGCAATTTTGATTTATTTTTTTTCCCCATCTTCTCCCTTTCACATTTCCCAATTAAAGCAATTCCCGCGACTGGTCCAGGAAACTTACTCAAAGGATAAAATCAAACACCAGCAAGAAACGGAAAGTCTCCCTTCTCTTTGACCATCTGGAACCAGAAGAGCTATCCGAGCACCTCACCTACCTTGAGTTCAAGTCCTTCCGAAGGATATCTGTATGTACCCAAGGGGCAGAAGAAAAACTTCCCTGGGACATTTCTGAAAATAAGCAAAGGAAGTCAACAGCCTACCCACCTCCTAATCTTAGAGGTCCCCCTCAGTGCTTGGTAGGCTTTCCCACTAGACATCACATGGTTTGGAAAATAAGTACCACCTAAATTCCTGTGGTTGCTCTGGCTGTGCTTCTCCCACCTCTCATCCTCCCTGCCCACGCACAACATTCCACCACTCCTCAGGTTACAATACAGTGGGCACACATGACAGCCTGCTCACATGCATATGTGAGTATACACACACACACACACACACACACACACACACACACACAAAACACCTCTTTTACCCCTGATTATCATCAGGCTTCAAGAAATTTTTTCTAAATCTTCCTAGAAAAAAAAAAGATTGGGGGCGGGGGAAATATGTCCTTTCAGAGTTTGAATTTATTGTAGGATAGGCTTGGAATGGTTCTAGGAAATCCTAAAATAAGTAGGTGCTGCTGGTCTAGCCCAGAACAAACCTAAATCTTGAACTGGCGCTGGCCCAGCAGTCACCATGATTCTAGAGATAAACTATATTGACCCAAACCTTGCTATTGGGGCAACTAAGCAGAGTCAAAGGTACTGGTGATGGAGAGAAATTTCAATTCATCATCAGAAACAGAAAGAGCTCACAGTGCATCCTATCACTGTAATCCTTAAAATTCCCTATGTGATATCTCTAAAGATCATTGGTTGACAAGAGAACTTGTCAGCATGTCAGATGCCCACAGACCCTCAATGGCCAATATGCTTTCCTGAGAAAGGAGACCCTCATTCCACTTGACCCTCACCCCTACCAACAGATAGTCTTCAGCTAAAAATAGACTATATAGTTGGGGGATGCATTTCTTAGAATGACCTTTGTTCCTCAGGTGAGGTGATGGAGGCCCAGAGGGCTGACTTGAAGGTCAACACAGCATATTACAGTCAGAGCTGGGACTAGGACTACATACCTGTCTTGATCACTCAGCACCAATTTATTGAGATCTCTGGAAGGAGATCTGCAAACCATGTTGCAAAGGTTGTTTCATATTTTCTTCCATAATATTGACATCCTTCCTGTTTTCACACAATTGTTTGGTCAGCCAGCCAGGAACCTCCCTGCATCCACTTGGAAATCAGTCTCCAAGCATTAACATATGCTAGCCCCCTAGTCCCTTCACTGGCACCCTCACACAGGACCCCAGGCTTCAATTAGGAGGCTACACCTGGTGAGTTTCCATTTGGCAGTGCTTCACCTATCACTGGGCAGGATACCAGTCAGAGCTGAGAGCCACTGAAAAGAGCCATTTATCTCCCTAGAAAACTAGGCTCTGCTAGGGCCAAACTGCTCAGTCAGGCTTGCAGGATGTCTGCTAGATGCCAGCACTCAGATCAGGGAGGCAGAAGTGAAAAACCAGTGCAGAACAAGCAATCTGAGCCAGGGTCCCTGGGGGTGGAGCAGTGTTATATTTGCAAAAGAAAACATCAATTTGAACCTTCAGTTCTTTTGAGTGGCATGGTCCCTTCATAGAAGAAAACTGTTTTGGGGATTTTTGTTTTTCCCACGAAGTTCCAAACAGTTTTACCAATTAATAATTTTCTCTCCAACATGAAGTTGGAGGGGAAATTTATTTCTGCTGTAAATTGAAAGGCATTTGATATTTTCTGTTTATTACAACACTTGGCGGGGGGGAAGTTTGAGGAAATTACCAGAATAATTATTTTAGAAAACAAGTGGATTCAATATTATATTTATAGTGGGAGGTATATATAGGATGTATTCATTGGAATGAGTTATGGCAACTTTCTCTTAGAAACAGTAAGATTTTTGATTCCCATGTCTCTCTTAAGGAGTGATTTTGGTCCTACTCACATATTTCCACCCTCAACAATCACAACACAGTAAAATGGGGCTCAGTTAATTTGCAACTATTTTATTTAGGTTATGAGTTCTTCTCAGTGAGTTTACTACTGAGGCATGACTAAGGTGTACTTCAGTAACAACCCCCCACCACTCCCTCCCTCACAATCCAAGTGGCTTAACAAAGCATAAGTATATTTTTCACTCATACTTCAAATCTAACGTGGGTCAGCAGGGGCTGATCAGAGTGACTTAGGGACCCAGGTGATGGAAGCTTTGTCTGGACAGGGATTCCCACGTCTCTGCAGCAGTGGGAAGGCAATGTGGCAAATCATTCACTGGCTCTTTTATCTTTCCCTCCAAAGTCACATCACTTCCACTCACATTCTACTGGCTAAACTACATCACATGAACATACTTGCTCTCAAAGGGAAGAGTTCAGAAGGGGAGGTATATTAGTCTGTTTTTGTTGCTTATAACAAAGTACACTGAACTGAGTGATTTATAAAGGAAATGAAATTTATTGCTTATAGTTTCTGAGGCTGGGAAATCCAAACTCCAACTGTTCGTGGCAACAATGACCCAGGGGTCTCACATTGCGGGATGGTGGAAGCAGAGAGAGAGAGAGAGACAGACTCTCCTCTTCTTTTAAAGCCCTCAGAACCACACCCCTGACCACCATATTTAATCCATTCACTACTGCACGGTCCTACAATCCAATTACCTCTTCAAGGCTCCACCTTTCAATTACCATAATAGGATTCCCCACCCTCTTAACAGTCACAGTGGGGACTAAGTTTCTAATACATAAAACTTGGGGAACACAATTCAAGTTTCAGGGAGTTTTGGGGGGACATAATTCAATCCACTACAGGAGGGCTGGAAATAACTGGGGAATAGCACCAAAGACTCCCATAGGAGTGTTGGAGAAGAGCATACTATTAATTCCTCCCTTTTAATTATACTATTTGGGCAGAGGGATTTTTAATTATACTCAGGGACAGATAGTTACAATCATCACTTAGACCACATCTTCCAAGACATTTCCAGTTTTACATATGCTGTTTCATTGTCAACCATACTCAGTGCCATTGTGAAGCTGGGAAACTGTGGTCACTAAATATATGGTTGACTAAGTTTCATGTACCCCATTCACTTGGCCTCTGCTCAAGTTGGTGAGTAGAAGGAAATCCAAACAAGCTTGTTTTAGCATGAGGTTAATAATTATCCCATTAGCACTGCCTCACATTTATGTAGCACTTTGAAAAGTTAAAGTGCTTTCACACATTATCTTGTTTGATCTTCCTAACAACTCCATGTCCTAGATAAGGCAGATTTTATCATCACATTTTTAAGGTAAGGAGAGAGAATTCATTTTGGGGAGGGAAATTATCTTTAATTTCCTTAACTTCAGCATCAGAACTGGAACTAACACTGAGATTTTTCTTCTATACTTAGAATTTGGAAGGGGCAGTAACAATAACCTATTCAAATATAGTACAGTCATGTGCTGCATAATGTTTCAGTCAACGATGGACCACATAAATGACTATGGTTCCATAAAATTATAATACCTTATTTTTACTGTACCTTTTCTGTTTAGATATACAAACACTTCTTACCACTGTGTGACAGTTGCCTACAGTATTCACTACAGTAACATGCTGTACAGGTTTACAGCATAGGAACAATAGGCTGCACCATAGAGCCTAGGTGTGCAGTAGACTATACCATCTAGGTTTGTGTTAAGTATACTACATGACATTCACACAACGACAAAATTGCCTAAGGATGCATTTCTCAGAACGTATCCCCATCAGTAAGTGAGGCATGACTGTATTTAGATTAACCAATGTGCGTACACATTCATTTGTGCCTAATGACTTTTGATGTTGAAAGACCATGCTGTGGGTAGAATAAGAAAGATTTTCCTCCCATTATTCTTGTTGGCTGAGTGATGAAGATGCAGGAGAGGAGGGCCAGGAGCTCCTCTGTCCCATATCAGTTCCTAGCCATTAACTGAGTAGAGCTGACTTGCCCCTCGGAACTCCGAGAATACCAGAGCATAGCAGTCCTTATGGTTTGTTTTTTTTCCCCTAGTTCACCGATTATCAAAATTACCTTGTAAATAGCTGTGTGAAGGAGAATCCTACCATGGAGCGGTCCATTGCCCTATGCAATGGCATCTCCCAGTGGGTACAACTGATGGTTCTCAGCCGCCCCACCCCGCAGCTCCGAGCAGAAGTATTTATCAAGTTCATCCAGGTGGCTCAGGTAAGTGACTGGATTAAGACTTTTGGCCTGGGCTGTGAGGTAAATTATCTTTCCCCCAGAGCCTAGTCTGTCAAATTAGAGCTCTTTTTCCCTCCTGAACCATGATGAGGTTTGTGTGCCATCAGCTGTCCCCAGATCTAGATATGGTGACTTTTCTATTTTCCCATATGAGGACAATGTGGAAAGGGCCACACAGGCCATTTCAGCAGTCAGTATACGGTTTTAGATCTGTTTATACCTTTATCATTTTTCAGAAGATGCTTACCAGCCTACATTTATTTTCCCAAATGTGACCCACATGGCAAAGGCAATTCTAAGTTTTACTAGAGCTGGACCAGCCTGGGTTGTCATAGGTTTTTAAGTCCATGCTGCATTGAATAGTTGCATTTAATGTTTGAGAGAGCAGAGGTTAAGCACTTGATATGAGGAAAACAGATACTATGAACTCATATTTGAAATTCCCCAGAGATTCTAGCTTCTCTACCCCAATTACTGTCCTGTGTGGGCACTGGCATTGCACAGGGGGATAAGACAAAGTTCTTACCCTTGAAAATAAAAGCCTCATAAATTTTGGATAAAGGAAATAAAAGATTATACTTAATGATATATACTTCCAACTCTGGAGGGTCTAAACCAGTTTTTCTCAAAGCTTGGTACATGAACCATCTGCTCTTATGTTGACTAAAGGTATATTAAAAGTACAGATATCTTAGCCCAACCCCAGATCAAGGGAATCAGAATGTCTGGGTTTAGGTCCAGAAATTTTTGTGTTAAACAAGTACTTTGGGTGATTCTTAGAAAACACTGATGTAAATGGTGGTCCACAAATTGGCTATAACACAGCAAGGGGGATGTGACATCTTGCTAGATTAGTGATCCACCAGTCTAAGGGGAGAAATGGACAGAAAATTGCAACACCTGATTGCTGGTGTTTGACAAGTATAAGGAAGACTCTGGCACAAAGATGAGAGGCAGCCTTTTTATGCTCACTGTATAACTGACATGTGTAATGAATGACTCTACTATGACCCATTTTCTGTGTCACAGAAGCTCCACCAACTACAGAACTTCAATACATTGATGGCTGTGATAGGTGGACTCTGTCACAGCTCAATCTCCAGGCTCAAGGAGACAAGTTCGCACGTCCCCCATGAAATCAATAAGGTCAGTGCTATTGTCTTCTCTGGGGATCTTAGCAGCATTCTGAGTGTGAGTGCCAATGTTTTCTCCTTGAGGAGCAATCCAGAGAACATTTCCAAACCATATCATCCCTTGTCAACCAAGCAAAGTACTAGGGAGGCAAACCCTAAGGAAATCCACAGGATGGGGAAGTCACAGATTTGAGAGTGAATGTGATTCTGTCTGGCTACAGACGGTGTCACTACACACATTCCTACTGAGCCAATTGAAGTACTGGGTGCCTTTTTCCCATGTTCATGCCTCTTTCCCATGTTCATCCCTCTTTCCATGCCTCTTTCCCATGTTCATGCCACTGAATATTCTGAGTCACCATCTTTTTTATTTTTTATTTTTTTTGGCCACAAAATAAGTCTTAATACATTTAAAAAGACTAAGATCATAGAAAATATGTTCACTGATCACAATAACAGAAGGAAATTTAGGAAATTCACAAACGTGGAAATTAAACACTCTCCTAAATAAACAATGCTTTAAAAGAAGTATCACAGGGAAATTAGAGAATACTTTGAGACAAAATCAAAGCACAACATATCAAAATTTATAGGATGCAGGGCTCATTGCAGTGCTTAGAGGAAAATTTACCCTTGTAAACACTTATATTAAACATAAGAAAAATCTCAAATCAGTAATGGAAACTTCTACCTTAAGAAAATAGAAGAAGAGCAAACTATACCAAAAGCAAATGTAAGTAGGAAATAACAAAGATTACAACAGAAATATATATAATAGGGAATTAAAAAATAATAGAAAGATCAACAAAACCAAAAGCTGATTCTTTAAGAAGATCAACAAAATTTGCAAACCTTTACCTAGACTGACCAAGACAAAAAGAGGACTGAAATTACTAAAATCAGAAATAAAGCAGGGGCACTTTTACATTGTCATTATGTTTTTTTTGTGGTGGTAAGATTTAGTTTCTTAGGGCCAGCCCGTGGCTCACTTCAGAGAGCATGGTGCTGACAACACCAAGTCAAGGTTTAAGATCCCCTTACTGGTCATCTTTAAAAAAAAAGATTTAGTTTCTTTCTCTTTCTTGTTTAGATTTTTGTTCTACCAGTGGGTTCTGTTCTTTCTTGCATATTCATGGTAGTGATTATTGTTTTTTTGGATTCCAGATGCAAGACTCCCTTGAGGATTTCTTGCAGGGCTGGTCATATGGTGGTGAAAACCCAGTTTTTGTTTGTCTGTAAAATACATTATTTTCTCCTCATTTCTGAAGGATAGGCTTGCTGGGTATAGTATTCTTGGCTGGCAGTTTTTTTATTTTAGTATTTTGAATATGTCATCCCATTTTCTTCTGGCCTGTAGAGTTTCTTTTGAGAAGTCTGCTGTTAGTCTGATAGGGGCTCCCTTGCAGGTGACTTGATGCTTTTCTCTTTCTTCTTTTAAGATACTCTGTCTTGGAGCTTTGCCAGTTTGACTATAATGTGTCTTGGAGAGGATCTTTTGGGGTTGAATCTTTGAACCTCCTGGATCTGAAGGTCCATGTCTCTCCATATACCTGGGAAATTTTCCATTATTATTTAATTGAATAGGTTTTCAATGCCTTTTCCTTTCTCCTACCCTTCTGGAACACCCATGATTCGAATGGTTTGTGCACTTAAGGTTGTCTGCTAGCTCTCTTAGATCTTCTTCATTTTTTAAAACTTTTTTTTTTCTGTCCACCTGGGTTATTTTGAAAACATTATCTTCAAGATCTGAAATTTCTTTCTTCTACTTTTCATAGCCTGCTGCTTAAGCTATTGGTTGTGATTTTTATTTTGTTGAGTGAATTTTTCAGTTCCATGAGTTCTGCTACATTTTTTAAGGTATCAATCTCTTTGTAAACTTCCTCCTTCGTATCCTGTATATTTTTTCTCATTTCAACTTGTTGTCTGAGTCTTCTTGTTTCTCAGTGAGTTTTCTTAAGATTGTAGCACAGAATTCCTTTTCAGTCATTTCAAGGATTTCCTACTCTATAGGGTCTGGTACCTGAGAATTACTGTATTCTTTTGGTGGTGTCATATTTTCTTCGGTTTTCATATTTCTTTCTTTCTTTTTTTTTTTTTTTTTGTCTTTTGTCTTTTTCCGTGTCCGGCAACGGATCGCAACCCTCAGTGTCGCCCCCGTACCGGACCAGGGACCGGCAACGGGATTGCAACCCTGGGTGTTGCTCCCGTGCCTCACTCAGCCAGTGAGCGGGAACCGGTCTGTATGTGGGATCCGAACCCTCAGGCGGGAGCGCCGCCGCGCTTCCCAAGCGGTGCACTTATCCAGTGCGCCACCGGGCCGGCCCCGGTTTTCATATTTCTAGTGCATCTACATTGATGTCTGGTCATAGGGTAGAGCAGTTACTTCTGTTATGCTGAAGTGGGCTCTGAGGAGAGAGATGTCCTCTTTTTTTTCCTAGTCTCTGGTGGTGACTCTCCTTATATCAGTGCAGTCAAATGTCTGGTGGGCCACCTGCACAGTAGCTGTGGTTACTGCTGTGGTGTTTCCAGCTCCCACCTCTAATAACCATAGATTTGTTCTCTCCTTCTTAAAGACTAACAGTTTCTCTGTTGATTTGTTGCCTAGATGATCTGTCCAATGCTGAGAGGAGTGTTCAGGTCCCCCACTAATATTGTAGAGTAGATGTTTCTTCTATAATATCCTCTTCTTTTTCCAGTCTTTGCTGGTGATTCTCCTTGTGTCAGTGCAGTCACGTGTCTGGCAGGCCACCTGCACAGTAGCTGTGGTTACTGCTATGGTGTCTGCCATTTTTGCATCAGCTGTGGCAGTGGCTGTGGCTGGCGTAGGCCACCCACATGGAGCTGTTGTTTTCAGTGTGCTCCTTACCTGCTTCCGGACAGAGGATGCTGTCCTTGGCACCTGCCTTAGGACCCCAGGCATACTCTCTTGCCTGCTTTCAGGCCCAGAGTCACCATCTTTAACATTGAGTTCCTTGCTTCAGCTCCTTGCTCCAGAACGTTCTCTCAAAAGGAACAGTGGTTCAATTGACCATAGTTCACTTTCCACATTGAGTGTAATTATATAGTGATAAGTTAAAAACCTGGCTCTCCAGAACTCTTGGAGAATGACAATGTGAACAGTTGAATTTTCCCAGAGAGTTGGAGAAGAGTTCTTCAGATACCATTTTGTAATGGATGTTTCATTGATGGAATATTTTCCTTAAATGTCCTAGTACTTTCCTACATTATTAATTAAATTTTACAGAATGTACTTAAATCTCTTATGACATAGGGCTGTTATAAATATAAACCACTATGATATACTGAGGATACAAATGCAGCTACATAGAGCATGAGCTGGATAACAACTGCTCTTTGAGCATTTCATCGCATGTAAAAGGACCTTACTATATTCGAACCCCAATCCTCCTGGCATGGAGAACAACTCTCTTCTTAGGGAGAGATACCTGTGCCTCATTGTCCCTACCCATTTTTCCCAGGTGTTCAGTCCCTTTTGGGGGAATCTCTTATTAATTATGCGTTCAATCACAGTTCTGGGCCTCTGGGGAGGTCCCCACATCCCATTGTTCTGGTCAAAAGCGAGATCTTTAGTCACCTTTTCATTCCCTGACAGTTCTGCTGAGAAAAAATAGAACTGAAAAGGTTGCCCATGTCTCAGAGGTGACAGAGGGAAATAGTCACTGAGATAAATATGCCTTTTTGTCATTTAGCTTACAAGACAGAGCTTGCTCCTCTTCAGCTTGGAGTCCCCCACAACAGTGCTTCCTGTCTGAAGCTGCTTGACCCTCACAGTGGTCTACATAGTGAATTAGTAAGTCCAGGGTTGAAGCAAATGTCCCCCAAGTAGTTGATTTCACCTTCTGAGGGGAATATAAAAATATCTCTATCATTTTTACTGTTAATTTCTTGTCATGTGACCACCTTCCATACCTCAGGCTCATCTGCCCAGTTTGCTAGAGGTATGTGAGGAGGAGACTCTCCTGATATCTCAAAGGATTGAGAGGAGCTGACTCCAAAATCTCAAGTTCTTCATTATGGAGAAATGGTATATCTTAGGCCACAATTTTATTAAAAGAATTTTGGGTACAGTGTCTAAAATGGTTAGTCTGTGTGGTAACATGACTGGTGAACCATCTTTCACTCCACATCTTTGTTTCTGAGGACGCTAGTCATCACACCTGGAGAATAAGATCTGTAAAATGTTTGCCAACTTGAACGGGGTGTGTGTAAAAAGAACATCACATTTGGCTTCTCCCTTTCTGTGCTGGTGAGCAGCCCTGCCCACTTCCAGGGCTCAGGCAGGGTATGAGTGCTAATGAAGGCTCCTGCAGGCCTCTGTCTCATCGTCTCTTGTTTTCTTTGCTGAGAATTGGTCTAGTCTATTCAGTCCTTTTCATTCAGGGTTTCAGTCTGTGCATAGGATGCCACGTGCTTCCTAGACATAGATCCAGTTTGAGAATCTTGAGATAAGGCCCACAGAGTGTCTCTTAAAGAATAAGCACATACAATAGACTGCTAAAGCTCCACATTTAAAACACATGCTTTCCCCCATGCCAACAACATAGTCGGCACTTCTTGACATCACATTTCAAATGTTATGTAATGCAGCGTCTCTGGAAGCATTCAGAAAACACTAGAAAAGGGGACTGCATGGCTTGGGGAGAGGGGTTAAAGAGACATTTTCTGTTCACTGTACACTCTTGTACCTTTTAAATTTTTGTATCAAGTGCTTTATTATTTATTTTTGAAAATAAATAAATTTTAATATAAAAGTCATAAATAAAACCACCATTTAAAAATTTTAAGTTACATAGTAGAATCAAGTAAAGCGTATCTTGTGTTTGTAAATATGCTCTGTGACATTTCACATAGCTGAAATTTTCATTTGGGAGTCATAATCTGCACTTTTAGAGGAATCACCCCTAGCCCAACAATTAGGGATGGGGTGAATCATGGTAGGGGATGAGAATAAGCAAGGTAGCCATGGCAGACTATACAACCTGCCCTCCAGGTACCTGTGATTGGTCTCTTCTTCTGCTTTGTAGATTCTGGGTGAGATGACTGAGCTGCTGTCCTCCTGCAGAAACTATGACAACTACCGGCGAGCCTATGGAGAGTGCACCCACTTCAAGATCCCCATCCTGGGAGTGCACCTCAAGGACCTCATCTCCCTGTATGAAGCCATGCCTGACTATCTGGAGGATGGGAAGGTGAACGTCCACAAGCTGCTGGCCCTTTACAATCATATCAATGAACTGGTACAGCTGCAAGAGGTGGCCCCACCCTTAGAGGCCAACAAGGACTTGGTGCACCTGCTGACGGTGAGGTTCTTACTGGAGAATAATTATTAAGCACTCTCTGTGTGCCTGGAGCCATTCTACATACCTTACCAAATATTAGCTCAGTTAATCCTCATAAAAACTCTACAAAATAGATACTATTATTATCTCTATTTTATGGATGGGGATACAGAGGCACAGAGACATAACATGTCAGAGGAGCATGCATTATCAAGTAGTAGAACCTGCATTCAGACCCAGGTTGTGGGACTCCAAAGGCTGTGCTCTTAAGCAGTATGCCCTGCGGACTTCTAGGAGTGTTCCCCTACTTCTGCAAAAGCACATAAGCTCTTTGGGAGAAGCTGATGGCAAATCAGGATATAAGACTTGGTAACAGATAGAGACGGTGCTCTCACAAAAAAAGGGCAAGGCAGTAAAAAAAAACAAAAAACAAAAAACAGGAAACAGGTTTATTATTTGGGTCCTGCCACCACAGGTTTAGATCTGTTCCTGGAGATATTCAAGCCAAATGTAGGTGAACACTTACCAGTGGTGCAGGAGACTAAGATTTGTACTTTGGGTGTGAGGTGAAATCAGACGAGCTCCCTTCCAGACCTGCAATTCTGTAGTTCACCAGCTGTGTGACTGTGGGCATGTAGCTCTCCAAGTTTCTGTTTCCTCCTCTGTAAACTCAGAGAGGTTAGTCTCTGGGATGACTTCTAACATCTCTTTCAGTTCTAAAATTATACAATTTTTAACCTGCTTTTTTTTTTGTGGAATGGAATAATGATCATAGCCTCTTCCTATCTCACAGGAGCATTTTGATAGAGCCCTAGACTTCATATTCAGCTCGTGTCCAATGCTGGTGTCTGATCCTAGCCCTTTCACTAATTAGCCAGGTGACCTTGGCAAGGCTCTGCCTTAGACATCATCATTTGTAAAACGATGCACTGAATCTTAACTTTTTTGGATCATACATCTTGTTATGAAATCTGTGAACCTTTTTCCCAGAAAAATATACATAAGCCATATATTCAAAAATATGCTTGTAATTTCAAGGGGTTCCAAACCTTTTGAAGCCCATCCTTAGACTCAAGGTTAAGAACAAGATTGTTTCTAAGACCTCCCTCTCCTCTAACATTTTATAGTTCTAACATATATGAAACTCATTAATTCTTAATGGAGATTAACAATACCTGTTATCATTTAACCAACTAGATTCTGTTGCTGGATTCAAATTTTAACAGTATCAGACCATGTAAACCATCCTTTCAGATTGTCTGCTTTGGGAGAGAACACATGAGGTATGGGCCATCTGGTCAGATAAGGCCTACAGTGTAAGCTCTATACAAAGTCTTAGATATTAAATCATAGTTTAAAAGAGGGCATCTTGGGACTTCTCCAAAATTTAAAAACATTTTAACAAGAAAAAAACTAATGTTTGCCCTATTGCAATAATAGGTGTCTGCCAATCTTTGAGAATTTTAAAAAATAAACTGCTAAGAGCCTAGAAGGGTAAACCACTGGAGAGGAAGAACCAAGAAAGATTACATCAGCCCTGGAAAGGCAAATAGCGTCCTAGCAATTAATACTGTTCTGCTTTGATCTGTAGTTATCCCTGGATCTCTACTACACCGAAGATGAAATCTATGAGCTTTCCTATGCTCGGGAACCAAGGAATCACAGAGCTCCAGTGAGTTTTTCATATTAAGCCTTGTGTGTAACAGGTATTTTACAAGCTGCTCAAGTTCGTTCATCTTAAGGAGCAGACTTCAGTTCAGTTTAGTAAGCATATAACATGTTTTCACTATATGCCCAGCCTTGTGCAAGAAACAGAAAAAGGTTTTCAACAGTTGTGTAAGGAATAGTTCTTGTCCATAAAGATCTTGCAATATAGTTGAAGGGATAAGACTAATGTGTGAACAATAAATAACTTTATGCCATGAGAGTGTCAAAGGAGTGGTGGAATCAATCAATGCTCTATAAATTATAGAAGTGAGGTAGTATTGTGGACTGGAGTGACATCCCTCTCCTATTAAAAAGTGTCCCCACATAAGTTTTTATTTTCTGATTGATTGATAATAATGAGAGCAATATGCATAATAATAAGAAGCTAAATTTCTGAAGATTTCCAGCTTAGTAGATATAAAGGCTGCATTATCCTGTAATGTTCTGGTCCAGAAAGAGCGGTCTATTGGGTTATGTCAAGAAGTCCTCAAAATAGCACACACTCCTGGCACTGCATACAATAGGAACTGCACAAATTATCTGGCTCTGCCTCTACTACAGACAAAGAAAATCATTTCAGTCTTCGAGAAAGTTTCCCAACCCCAAAACAAGTGGTACTCAAGGGAAGGGAGTTGACTGCACTTAAGAAACCCTGCTTATCTGTTCTGGTAGCTAAATCTCATTGCCTCTATACAGAAAGATCAAGTTCTAGCTTCCTATTGTAATGAAAGATGTTCACTGAAAATATTTGGTAAGTTCCAATTTAAAGGCTGTTAGAGGCATTTCAATGGAAAGGGTAACTTCTCTTGTTTTTGGAAGAGATTTTAATTTGGTCTAAGTTTCAAATATTTAGGAATGGATTCCATCTCAGATTATCCAGCTTCAGATATTTTTCTTCTGTGTCTTCCTTTTAACTAGTTTTCTCCTTATTCACATCTCTACTAAAAAGTAACTAGACAATAGAGAGGAAATTTAAATGATCCACTTTACTTTGTTGATAGGTCTGACAAAAAGGTTCAATGGAGAGGGAATTAAAATTCAAGCAAATTGAAAATTTTAAGTTATCGTATTTGGAGATAATGTATATGCAGAGCACTTTGGAAACTGTGAACTACACTACCCTGTATTAGCCAAGATTATTATTACAGATTTCAATTATATGTGGGCTCTCTGCTCTTTGCACACTGCACATAGTCGAGGGTTGCTCATTAAAGCAACCATATGGTAGTGGGAAAGGAAAGAGCAGTAGGTTATAATATGACATAGTCATGGAGATTTCTCTGAATGTTTCATTTTAGCCACTAACACCTTCAAAACCACCAGTAGTAGTGGACTGGGCCTCCGGAGTATCTCCTAAACCTGACCCAAAGACCATTAGCAAACATGTCCAGAGGATGGTGGATGTAAGTACAGCTGTGTTGCAGCAGACAAAAGCAAGGCACTGTCTGGCTTAGTTTTGTATGTGGAGAGAAGGGAGAGGGGAGCACAACAGCAGAAACACAAAAGTGAGACACTTGAAACTTATTCCTTTGTGAGCACAGGGAACCACTTGCTTCTGATATTTTGGTTGTAACAGTTCAGAAGTTACGTTTTGCCAACTCACTTTGGCCTCCTATGGGGGCAGGTGTGCCTCCTCTTGAAGACCTAGCAGGAGAGCATATGTTTAAAGACTGTCAGTTGACTTGATGTCAGAGAGGTATTGGGAAAGGTTTGTGTATAGTAAGGGTAATAAGGAGAATCTAAAATTGAATGTTGTGGCACTGCTTGATTCAATTCTCTGTCTAACTGCTGAGGAGGAGGTATATACTTTCATACTTATGCATTTATCCTTGAGGGCCATTCACATGTGACAGCAGAAAGCTAAGAACAGAATGAGGAGGAGCAGAGGATTAAGGGTGGGGAGAGAGCACTTTCAACTGGGCTGTTCACAGAAGCTTTTTACAGAAAGTGCAATCTGAGCTGAGTGAGGAAAGAAGGGCAAAGTGGAGGTTGAACATCCCTCTGTGTGGTAAACTAGGAGTACACAGTAGCCAGGGTGAAGGCATAATTGGTATGCTAATGCAATTGAAAGCAACTGGCCACCCTCTAGACGCTGGTACCAGCAAAGGCCTGGGATGTGACCTGCCAAATATGTGCCACAGCTCAAGGAATGTGCTTCCTCATTCCTGTCCTTCAGGCTGTTGAGAGGCTTTTATCCAACTGCCCTAGCTCCTTTACCATTTGGCTAAAGGGAGAGATGATTGGTTTCTCTTTTGTAATCACTAAAAAAACTCCTTTATTACAGTCTGTCTTCAAGAACTATGATCACAACCAGGATGGATACATTTCTCAGGAAGAGTTTGAAAAGATTGCGGCAAGTTTTCCATTTTCCTTCTGTGTGATGGACAAAGACAGGTAAGGGTTTGTGTATAGGATTATGCAGTTATGAACCAATTGGTGAGAACCAGTTTATGAGTGTGTCACTTAAAGAATCTGTAGACTTGGATGTACTGCTGCTGCGATCGCTTAATGAATATTGAGGCTAAGAGAGCAATCATCAAGTGAACCTCTCTCTGCCTTTAGTTTGGACCACTACAGACCGTCAAATATATATGCATTTTTAAATACCTCAGAATATTAAATACCTCTGCTGGTTTAGGAAGAGTCAACTATAAATAAGAAAAAGTTTAGTCTTTCTTCTTGCTTTGTAGGGAGATTATGGGAAACAACTAATATTTTTAATACTTTGCATATTTACTTTTCTCAAGGTTACGTACATTCTATCTTGATTCTCTATAGGAAACCAAATGTAGGGTTAGTGGGTTCCAGTTATGTACTGTCTAAAGTCAGAAACTGTAGCATAAGGCATTTCCCTCCCTATACACATTTTTTGCATCATCTCTTTTTCAAGTATTATGGATAATGGTCAAATTAGTTAGGAAAAGCTAGTTTGGCCAAAGAACAACTCTGTGGAAATGACTACTGCTGCCTCACCTACTTCTTACATGCTATCCTGTGTCCTTATTAAGAGGAGGGGGTCATGGAAGTGATCATCAAGTACTATATCTTATATTACCCTTGAGGATGAAAAGAAAGGTGAGTTTCTAAGGCTAGAAGCCACCCTTGCTACTCCTGCCCTCCACTCACATCCTTGTCTCTGTCATTTGCTGGCAGGGAAGGCCTCATCAGCAGGGATGAGATCACAGCCTACTTCATGAGGGCCAGCTCAATCTACTCCAAGCTGGGACTGGGCTTTCCTCACAACTTCCAAGAGACCACCTACCTAAAACCCACTTTCTGTGACAACTGTGCTGGATTCGTAAGTTGTTCTTAGGGTACTTCAGTGTTGAACTTGGGGAGGGGTACTGGACAGTTCAAATAAGTAAGACAGACCTAGACTTCACAATCCTTATGAACTTATCCCAGCTCAGAGCAAAGCAAACCCCTAGAACAACCTAGTCCTCAAGTGTGTGGTTCTTACTTGCACTCATCTGCTCTCAGTCTTTCCTGATTTGTTTCTTCCTCTCTGATATATGAGGCCTGAGATAAATGGTACGGAAATGTCAAACTGGGGATATACTTTTCATGTGTTATATTCACATGCTGTTTTAAATGTTAGTAAAAAGAAATATAAGACACCCTTCTCCCCCTTTCAAAAAGAACTGCCTTTAAGAGGTCACCAGGGCTCTGCTCCTCCTCTGTCCCACTCCTGACCAATAGTTTCCTCCTAAACCCAGGTTCCTCACCTAAGACTCTATGTACTTGTTTCTCAGTTCGGAGTCCTGAGGAGCCTGTTTGTCCTATGTTTCATCCATTACAGGCCTGGAGAAGGCCTGGGTCATAAAGCCACTATAGTGAGCTTCTTAAGACCATTTGACTCTGATGAGCACAAACTTTTCCTGTTTTCAGTTTAAGGTCAGGAGGAACAAGACATGAGAGATTAATGAGGTTTCCTTCCCACTTGAGCTAGAGAGTAGAATGAGGGAAAATAAAGAATGAATGTCAACTTGTAGCCTCACACTAGATAAATGAGTGATGTGGTGCATCTGTCTCTTGTTTGTCTCATAGCTCTGGGGAGTGATCAAACAAGGATATCGATGTAAAGGTAAGACACAGCTTTGTTGATTGTTTTCCCTGGTCTTAGGGGCTCTCCTCTAAAGCATTTTTCTACCCACAGTAGTTGTCCATTCAGTCCACAACTTCTCAGCAGAGTTCAGAGCCTCATCCCCAAACTGGCTTCCCTAGCTAGGGTACCCCCCGATAGTGACTGCCATCACACTGAAGAGGAATGTCTGGGTGACGACTTATTTAGTTTTCCTTTCCATGATCCTCTTTCAGCCCTGGAAATAGGGATGGCTGGTAGGAGACTGTACTCGCATATACTCATGGAAGGGTGGGTCCCCAATGTGAAGGACAGAATCACTTCTGGAATAGAAGATAAATGATTATCAGAGGCCTTTGGCTGCTTTCCTTTTATCAGTAGATACCTCAGGACATAACTGTCCTTCCTTGTGAACAGGAAAATTCAGGAGTGATGGAGAGGAGACCATTTACTGCAAAGAAGAAAGAATAAGACTTAACAGCTGGGAGCTTCCAGAGGGTCTCTAGAGTAGGCACGATGTGTGGGATGACCAGGACACCATCTCTTCCTTTCAAAATAACAGGATGCTGCTTCTTGTTCTGAGACTTACTGATAAGGACTATGACAAGATTGTGAGATCCAGGGATTACCAAGGGAGAAGAATGCTAGGTTCATTGGAAATGTTAGGTGTCCTAGCTCCAGAAGATAGGACAGACATGTGTGACAGGACAGCACTGCATGAATTTGGTTGTGAGCCCTTAAGGAGAAAGTGAAAGACTTCTTGAACAGGGTGTCTTGTCCACAGACTGCGGGATGAACTGCCATAAACAATGCAAAGATCTGGTCGTGTTTGAGTGCAAGAAGCGAGCCAAGAACCCAGCAGCTCCCATAGAGAACAGCTCTTCTGTGGGGCCACCGTCCAACCTTTGCTCACTGGGGGCCAAAGATCTACTCCATGGTAAGTAGGCCTGGGGAACATTCATCTTGGATAGTGAAGCAGCAAGAGTAAAGCTTTGGGGAAGGAAAGATTACCTCATGATTGTATGTCTGAGTTTCAGTTAAGCTTGACCTCAGTTGCCAGGGCTCACTCCTCCCACAGTTCTGGATTTCAGCTCCCTGCCTGTGTCTCAGACCTAAAGGTGCTGGAATAACAGAGTGAAAGTTAGGCATAAAAAAACAGCAGCTGTTTACTGAGCACCTACACCAAATGGAGATAGTGAATTCAAGCTGAGATAGTGCCTCAAATTAACACTTAAGGTATCCCACACCATACCCAGCTCCAAACCCAAAACATGTAAATGAATGCATGTGTGTGCGTAACATTTATAACATGTGGTATATGATTAACGTTAATTTAAAAGGCATAGGTACATTCAAAAACAAACATCCCTGTAGCTCAGAAAAGAAATAAAAATACACTGCAAGAAGTGGAAGCTAAAACCTCTGGTCTGCTTGGCTCTACATCCAGTAGCAGGCAGAAGCCGCTGGGAATTTGATTTCTGCAGAGTAAGAGACGACCTATGCATGAAAGGTGACCAGAGAAGACTCATTGCTTAAAATTGAGGAAGGAGGCTAGAAAAAAGCCTGTAACTGAATCTTAGGGTTAGCAGAAGGAAGCAGACTTAGCCATAGACAAAGTCATCCACTGGCTGAGTTGACTGTCTGTAATATACCCCATTCTCCTCCAGGAAAGGAGCCCTAAGACATTAATTTGAGACCAGGACTCTGATGGGCCAGGTGGAAGTAACTGTCAAAATTCTAGAAAAAGAAGGGTAAATGCAGAAAGGAAACGGAGGAGCAAAACTCCCATTTAAGAGGAGCTTGCAGGTTAAAAATCTGTATCATACAAGGAAAATCCTAGGACTAAGCCAAAAAGTTCAGTAAGAGATAAATTGGCAAATTCACTCATGTCAAAATGCAAATAACAGAATAAGGAAATGGTTTTAAACTAAGTATGTTGAGACTCCCCAGGTCCAAAGTGCAAAAAAGCAGAAAGGATCGCCTCTATCTTCATGGAATAGATCTATTTAGGGGGAAAGATAATATAAAAAACAGCGCAAGTTAGAGACAATGCAAGACTATGTGCTAACAGACAAACAGGTTGCAGTGACAGGAGTACAGAGTAGAGAGAGTGCTGCACTCAGGCTGTTGGGAAAGGCTTCATGGAGAATGTGAAACTTCAGCTAAGTCTTTTAGAAAGGGCAGAATTAAGTCATGGGTGACAGGTGGAGAGCATTCTAGACAGGGGATGTACATCAGGAACAAAAAGCCAAGGGGCAGAAAAGCTTTAGTGCTATTGAGATGGTGAATAAGGTGTTGTGGCAGAAGTGAAGGTTTAGGTAAGAGATGAAGAAGAAAAATGATTAGGAGTATAGAGAGTTTTTTTTGTTTTTGTTTTTGTTTTTCCTTTTTGTCTTTTTTCGTGTCTGGCAACGGACCGCAACCCTCAGTGTCGCGCCCGGACCGGGACCGGCAATGGGATCGCAACCCTCAGTGCTGCGCCCGCGCCTCGCTCAGCCAGTGAGCAGGAACCAGTCTGTATGTGGGATCCGAACCCTCGGTGGGAGCGCCTCCGCGCTCAGGAGTATAGAGAGTTTTAAATGCCAGGTAGAACAGACTGGACTGTCTATATTATGAAATGAGGAGCTACTAAAACAGGCCAGTGACATGATTACAGTGAAGAGCGGGGTGGCGGGACAAGGCTGCATAGTGCTACACTTGACCTGGCTCTCTGCCTAAAGAACACATAGGTCCCCCAAATCCAATGCTTATTAGGTTAGTGCCAGTTTTATATAGTATAAGAGGCCATGCAACTTCTAATTAGAACCAAAAAGGAAAAGATCATTTCTGACAATAGGTCAGACTACTTGTTCTTTGTTCTAATGACTTTACCCCCACTGTGTGGAGCAGATGAGTTTATTTATATAAAGCACATAAAATTGGGCCTACCACATAGTCAGTACCACATGCTATTACTAAAGTGGTAAGGCCACTACAGTTACAACAAATACCTAGAGAAAATTTTAAGTCCATGTGTTATGCAGTCTGCATTTAAATTACCACTAATGTTCAGTGGTAAATATCTATATGCATATAATGATTAATTAGATCAAAGCTTAAGTGCTTTACTACATATAAGAAATGCAGATTCATTTTGTCACATTACCCAAGTACAAATTTTCTATCTTCCTGAATCCTTCTCCATCCTATGTATCTAAACACAAGCTGACTTCATACTTTTGGGATATTTTGTTTTTAAAAAAGGCCCTAAGTTTTTTTTCCCCCAGGAAAGAACATGCCAATCAAATAAGGATTTGATGTTCAACTTTCAATAGAAATCACCACAAATATTGTGAAAAATGGGCCTGTATATTATGTATTCTCTAATTTAAGAGTTATACATCACCTTAGGGCACCACAATTCTGTCACATAAAATGCAAATTTTCATGGGAAAATGGTGGCAGATAAGAACGTGAATCTGGGGCCTCAAAAAGGACTCCCTAAAGGGCTGCTCCGGGGCCGGCCCGGTGGCGCACTGCTACAGTGCGCCGCTTGGGAGCGCGGCGGTGCTCCCGCTGAGGGTTTGGATCCCACATACAGACCGGTTCCCGCTCACTGGCTGAGCGAGGTGCGGGTGCAACGCCGAGGGTTGCGATCCCGTTGCCGGTCCCGGTCCGGTACAGGTGCGACACTGAGGGTTGCGATCCATTGCCAGACATGAAAAAAAAGACAAAAAAAAAGGAAAAAAAATAAAATAAAATAAATAAATAAAGGGCTGCTCCGGGTCATCTCCCCATCCCCCCCAACCCTGAGCCAAAATGTTAAGGGAAGGGTTTCTGAGGCTATCTTAGAACCTACCAAGAAATAGACCAATGGGTCGGATAACAAATAAAAATTGCTGTAAAACTGCTACAAGCCAAGGTCTGTTTATAATGGAAAAATTGACTATTAGATATAATTATCATCCATTCAAATTGCTTCCATCTCTTTATTATTAATTATTCTCTGGGATGGCACCTGCTCATCGAATCAAAATTTGCAATGATTTCTTTTTTGCCCATTATTATCTTTCTCAATATCACCATAACTTTTTGTATTTATCAACTTTCACGTTCTTGAAACTTGTACCTCTCCTGATTTTTATAACACTGTGGTCTCCTAGAACTCTTCCTGCAATTTTAAGGGCCCCCTTCTGTTGCTTTCTTATTTACCTCCTTCCTCTTGCTCCCATAAAGGTAGAGTGCCCAAGTTCTGTCCCAAGCTCCCTGTATGTCTAGAAATTTGACGTAAATAATAGAAGGGGTTATAGTCATAATTTGGGAAACTATTCATAATTTGGTAAAAAAGGTATAAGTATGTTATACAAAGCTGGAAAATGGAGATACAAAAATCATCGAGCCTAATACTCCTACAAAAATGTAATTATTTTAGGGTAAACATTAACAATTCAAATATCCTGGTACTTAAATAACAATGTAATTACAATTTTGAGCTTTATTTGGACAAGTATTAAATTTTAATTTAAATTATGTTCCCTTTGGGAAAAACTAAACCAGGATCCTTACAGGATTTCTAGTATTAGAACTATTGACTCAGATTACAAATGCTAGAGAATTTGTTTGTTTTTTAAAGCCATTTTGACTATACCAATACAATATCTTAGCTAGAAAATTGAGTAACATTTTGATGCAAATGTTTACTTTCCAAAAGGCACTTTCTCTTACATAATCATTTCTTTCCTCAAAAACTGGAGGATAGTATTTTTTTAATCCCCACTTAAAGAAAGAATAAACAGAATCCAAAATCTGTGTTTATTAGTAAATGTTGTATAGGGACCTAATTATTTTTCAAAGAGCTCAGAATTACTGCCGAGTCTTTGCAACACAGTAAACTTAGATGATCTGCAATTTATTTTAAAGCCTACTACCCACCTCAAATACATCCACTCTTACTCTACTTTCCCAGGAAATTACTCATTATGGTTAACATTACTAGGCTGGGTCCTAGGCAGGAGTGGTGGTTCAAGGAAGAAAACCACAATGACTCCCCTGTCCTTTTCCCATCAGTATCAAACAAGGGCAATACATTTCGAGACACACTTCCACAAAGCTAAAACTTTCCTCTCATAGTTAGGCTGTGCCCATTGTACAAATGGACAAATGGGTCCCAAGACTCCCTACCAGCTGCTGGAGGGTACCTGTATCAGGGCTGAGACTTGAGTGCTGAGCTCCCAAATCCCAGGGTCCACAGAAAGTATTTATGGAGCATTTCTGTTTATGTTAATCTTGTTCTCTTTAATTTATGAAACTTTACAGCATTGAGGCAGGGGTTGCAACTTATCTGCAGAAATAGAAACTCTCTGGGCAACCTTTGTGCAAACAGAAGATGCCCTTTCCTCAGATGGATGCAGCCTGACATCAGTGGGTGTGGCCTGGCCAACAAAGACCCTGGATTTCAGCTCCCACTCATCCACTAACTTGGGTACCTGAAAATGGGTCCTCTTTGGACATATGGAACTCCATTAACCATAAGAAAGGCCTCATTTGAAACTAAAATGTCAATCTTGAGTCTCCACTTTCCTAAGCTAGAGTACAAACATGTCATGTATCTTCCTACAGCACCTGAGGAAGGACCTTTTACATTCGCTAATGGGGAGGCTGTGGAACACAGTGAGGAGAGTAAGGATCGGACCATCATGCTGATGGGAGTGTCCTCACAGAAGATTTCCGTTCGGCTGAAGAGAACTGTAGCCCACAAGGCCACCCAGACTGAATCACTGCCTTGGATTGGCAGTGAGGGCCCTTCTGGTCCCTTTGTGCTGTCTTCCCCAAGGAAGACAGCTCCAGATACTCTTTATGTGCTTCCTAGTCCCACATCTCCATGCCCCAGCCCCGTCCTGGTCAGAAAGCGGGCTTTTGTCAAGTGGGAGAATAAAGAATCCCTCATAAAATCAAAGGAGGAGCTCCGTCACCTCAGACTCCCAACCTACCAAGAGCTGGAACAGGTACTTTTCTTTTCATTTTCCATTTTTACAGACTCTCTTAGAGGAGCAGGGCTAAACCAGAGAAGAACATGTGAACTGTAGATTCTGAAGGTTCAAATCAGGTTGATTACTAGCTGGATAAAGTTAAAAAAAAAGGGAGAGAGGGAGGATGGATTCCAGCTTTCTCACAATGAGCCCATTGAGGGCCCTGGTTCACATTACACAAATAGAACAGAATTTACAGGGCTCTCTATCACCATACAGGTACCATTTCAGTGCTGGTGCTAGTGCCCAAAGCTTTGTAGGCTCATTGAGAACAGCCACAGTTTCTAATGGTCAGCTTTACTGTGCTGACACCAGACACCTTTTCTAGATGGAACTTAAAACAAACTTGCCTAAATCCTCCTTCCCTAGAGATCTTTGTTAACCTGTTCTTTGGGGGGTTATAGTTTAGGATTTTTATGGTTGCCTAGGCATCCTCCTAAAAAACGGTAGGTGATCTTAGTGCAACAACAACAAAAAAAGGGTTGGGGGTGAAGAAAAGTAAGTGTATTGTAGCTCACCACAGGAAAGGCCTCCCTCTTTTTTTTTCTTTTAAAAATATTATTGTATATTTTTAAGGTATACAACATGGCATTATGGGAGACATATGACTGCAAGGCTACTATAGTGAAATAAATAAACATATCCATCATTTCACAGTTACCCATTTTTGTGTTGTTTTGATGGGATTCTTAAGATTGAATGAAGGAAGAGTAGACAATTCAACAAATATTTGAGGGCAAGTAGAATTTGTGTAGAACTCCTGAAATGGCACGACACACAAATGTCCCCATTACCTCTAAAGAGTAACTTGTTTCTACTTCCAGTGATGGCTGATGGACAATAACATAAATTTCCAAGTGAATTTTTTTTATTTTTTATTTTATTTTTTTTTAGAGGAAACTTTACTAACATCAATTCACCTCTGGCCAGTATCACTGCTGATATCATCAGCAAATAGGACTTCCTGTTAATACAAATGAGGGGAATCTTTTCTAACACATCAGGGAAGGTGTTGACCTTCTACACTTACTAGAACAGCTAAATCAACAGTAGCAGGCAAATACACAGTTGAATGAAATATAAAGCAATATGATCTATAAAATGTTAACAATTGTCAAACCAGAATCTTCTTTTTTATGTTAGGCTCACAATATTCTAATTATCAGGCACCTCATGGAGGCATTGGGAAAAACTAAAGAAAGTTTACCAAGATAAGGAGAACAAGAGTTTGGGAACATGGTGCCAAGATTTGAGAGAAGCAAACACAAACATGAGGTTAAAAAGATAGGAAAATAGGAGATGCAAGCAGAAGGAGAAAGATGGGCCTTCAACTAGAAACAACAGGCAGTTGTCTAGATATTCAATTTTTGTTTGCTCATGGTGAGAGCTGGCTTAGATAGACCTTTCATCACGGGACAGTAGTTTCTAAACAATTATAGGTAATTTAAGCCACTTTAGAAACAGGGAGGCAAGGATACATTGCTTCAACATTATTCACTTTATTAAAGGAGGAGGAATGTATGTCTGCCTTTTTCCCCACAACGTCAAGGTTTTGCACCATGTTTTTGGAGGCTTATCAGTACAAACACAAAAACAACATCCACCTAGCTAGAATTGCTTATATAATTCTACATACTGCATGGTGAAACTGCCCACGAGAGCCTCTGAATTCCCTGCATTGGTCTCAGTGTTGTACCTTCCTTGTCAGATTCCTAGGAACTGAATTAGAGAAACATTTGAAGAAACAAGTTACATACTGTGTGAAACTCTTGATTTGGTACCTGGAACAAAGAACATAATATTAAGAGGAATGTATGAAAAAAAAAAAAAAAACCAACAGATTTTCTGGATGAAAAGTGCTCTCTTGCTCAGAGTATTTTTAAGATGTGCTTTAAGAATCAAGTCAACAGAAGGTGACAAAATGTGGACTGCACAAATCCTTCTCTTTAGGGGTAGAAACTGCCTAATGCAACTTTTAAAAACAAAAGAAATCTTGAAAAATGAATTTGATAGAGTAGAAAGAACTTTGGTCTTGGAGACAAAAATTTGTGTTTCCAGTCCCAGATGTTTCTTATGCCACCTGTTAAACTCAACAACCTGTTTGGTCCTCTGTAAAATACAGGGCTGGGATTCCATGCTCTCTAAGATGTGCTTTGAATCTTGACATCATACATGCCTACAAAAGGGAACAATATAGCTTCAGCAATGCTGGGAGAAGTGACTTGTAGAAAGATTTCAGATGAGTTAGGCACAGAATAATTCCTACCCAGTAATAATACCAGAACCAGTAAACCCCCTAACCATCTTTACAGTTGCCTCTTTTTAACTTTTAACCTTGTCAAATAGACGTAAGGACCAGAATTTGGTATACATTTTAGAGGAACAATAATGTGTCCTACTTTCCCACTAAGTAAAATCCTTAGTGATTTGTCTGTAATTCAACAGTAACTAGTCAAACCAAATCAGTATTTAAAAATAATACGTAATATATATTAATATAAGTACTAACAAACTTTACATATTTTAAGTGTATATGTACATAGTATGTGTATTTTGTAACATGTTGAAGCATGGGACAAAAGAAAAAACAAAGTCTCTTCTGGTTGGATATACCTGGGTTCAAATTTCCAGTCTGATACTATATGGCAACATTTTCTGCTTCTATAAAATCAAGATATACCACCTATTTTCGGGGAGTCTGTGAAGGTTAAGGTATTCTACTACCATGTAACACAGCACCAGGCACAGAGCAAGTATTCAATACTACACAGTAGCTAGCAGAGAGCTATCTAGGTAATTCAGGTTAAGTAACAACCCGGAGTATCCCAAACTAGCCAGATATTGTCTATATATTCTTTTAGGGTAATCAGTGTTGTATGATGTGAGAACACTAGACTCAAAATCAGAAGACTGGGAATCAACTGTTGGTTCTATAAATCACTACAAATTAGATTACTAAATCCCAGTTTAGGAGGTGGGGTAAAATTATCTTTATCAAAAGGGTAGTTTTCAATGATTTGGGAGGAAAAGATTAAATGAACTATAACATCTCATATTACAGAATTCGCAGTCACTGCCTTTATTCTCTGACCTGACCAGACTATTTGTTTCTGCCAAGTTAAGAAAATCTGCTCCACCATATCCAAAGGTTTTATCATTATCTACCTATTGCCCTGAATGGGTTTTTCTACCTGCTAGCCACTCTTATCTTTGATGTGATAACAAAGACTAATTGCTGTTTACACATGCTCATTTGTTATTTAACTTGTTATTTTCTATTCAGGACAAAATAACTGTCTTGAAAATAGTTTTTAATTCTCAGCCACAGTGAATAGGAGATGCCAATCAAGTATAGATAGTACTCCTGATTTTATAACTGATTTGCTATTCATTGCTGCTTTATTGACATACCTCATTCTCCTTTCTCTTTAGGAAATAAATACCCTGAAAGCAGATAATGATGCCCTAAAGATCCAACTGAAATATGCACAGAAGAAAATAGAATCCCTACGGTTTGAGAAAAGCAATCATGTCTTACCTCAAATGGAGCACGGTGACTGTTCTTAGCCCAGAAACTCAAGAAGCACATTCTGTAGATGAGTGTACTGGCGATTTCATTTCCTAAGCTGATTAACACAAAGACCCATGGAACCTTAGACAGACAGACTGACTTTTAAAGGAGTACTTAAAAGGAAAGGCCAGTTACCTTTTTTTTTTTTTTAAACCCTAAAAGAGGAAAGCTGAAGAATACAAAACTTTTGCCATTCATACCACAAACACAACCCCCCACCCCCACCCCTTCCAAAAGTATGCTAAAACATAGTTTCCTGACAAGGCAGCTATCAAGTAGCCTGCCTGGCTGATTACTACTTAGAACTAAAAATCTCTGGAAAATGAATTTGCTTCCTTCCCCAGGTTTTCTGTGAACTAAGGGATTACTTTGTTCCATCCAAAGCTTGCTTATAGAAGAAAAATACCCATATTCCAAAAGTAGATTTACTTCTTCTATATCCCAGCATTCTTTGTGAATCTAGTTCCTACTTCACTACCTCAGATCTAATAAATTATTTTCTTTCCCCTCCTTCCTCACTATGCTCATACACAAATGAGCATTATCTACCTAGAAGTGAACTCCTAGAGATGTAGCCACAACTTTTTAGAGGCCTATTAAACATAACATTATCCGATTGCAGGTCAAATCATAGCTGTAGTCTTATAGTCATCATAAAGTAAGTAACCAAATTAAATACCTGGAAACATAGCTATTACCATCTCATATATGACTAGCTGATTAGCTAAAATAAACATAATGCAAATGTTTCTCTTCATGTAATCTATAATGGATAGAATTAGGAATTTATGGCTTTAAAAAAAAAAGTCTGTGAAGAGTCTGTTTAACTCTTCATGTTCCATCTTTATCTTTTTTCTTGAAGTAAACTATTTTTAAAGTTCTCTTTTGAACCGAATTTGTGCTTAAACTGTCTTTACTATTAATACTATTTAGAAATAAGCTAATTGGATCAGTGGCTTAAGTAACAGCTAACATCATGTACATATGTATACAATATGTATATACAATATCAGGCATGCATGTGGCTTGGAATTTTGTTTCCTCTTTCATAAAATGTGTAAGTGAATTAAACAACTTTTAGTCAACTACACAAACTCACAAATATAAAGTTCAGTTTGTTACAAGATGAAGTAATTGCTCACAATGTAAACTGAATTGTTTGGCAAAATCTCAAGTAGCAGTCTTATGAGTTTTCTATTATGAAGGTTAATGATAAATGGGCTCGTTTAGGTGCCTGGGCAAATATTCACAAACTCCTTTGTCAGCTTCTTTTCAGTTCTCTAAAAAAATTCATAAGATCATTTTCTTTCTTGGGGAGTCTTAGCATGCTTACCAAGTCTGGTACCAGGGTGATTTGAAATTCCTATACAAGTTGACCAATTGCCAAGAATATAATTTTAACAATTAAAAGTTGCAAACCTATAGCCAACAGTCTTCATAAGAATATAAAGAATATATACAGTGTTGTTTACTTGGAGGATTTAGTTCAAGAAATTTCTTTGATGAAAGACCAGTTCCCATTTGTGTACTTCTTTGTACTCAATTTCAGAGAGAGAACTAACTTGTAGTGTTTCATTAAACTTTAAAGAATCACTTTACATAAAAATTTACCCTTTTCTAAATCTAAACTCATAAATTCCCAAAGTGAAGCTGCTTAGATCCACCATCTGATATACAAATTTACAGCAGCACTTTGTTACTTGCTTTATATGGAACAAATGTGAGTTTACAGTAAACTTTAAAAGTCATATTCTTTACTATTATTTTCTTCTGATATAGACTAAAGAGTGTCTAGCTCAATTTCTTTAAACATAGTCATGAAACACAATTTTTCTCATTCTTCTTACCCTCCATCAAAAATAAAAATCCCAGGTTTTTAGGTAAGTAATCTGTAATCTATAGAAATTAAAGTCACAGTCCCCTTGGTCAAATTAACATGGCTAGAGGGTCTCAAGCATTGCAGAATTTATCACTGAAATGGATAAGGAGGCAGTAGTTTCACCACAGATTTTTACAGTCCAGCAAGGGCCAAAGAAGTATAGTATATAAATTAATATTATTTGTGTTGAACTATATGGAGTTAGTGGAACCTACAGAAATAATCTGAAACAAGTTTTTGGTTTTTAAAGCCTAGAATGCAAATTTTTGTCTCATACTGATTTGAAATGAGTTTGGGCAGATATTTATCTGCCAAAACAAAGACAAATCGTATTTTATCAACAGCAATGTTGCTTCTCGTTTTCTTTGCTATTGACTCACCTTTTTACTGATCATTTGTGAATTTCTGTCTAAAGATGTATAATGTAAAGAGCTACAAGAAAAAAAACAAATGTACAGATTGTAAAGTTTTTTTTTGATACCTAATGTAAGTTTTTTTTGTGTGTAATATTTATATGATAAAAGACATTAGGATCCCTACAACATAAATGTCTTCTTGTGTTTCTTCTACTTCCTGTATATGTAGAAACGTCATCTGAATTTTTACTATAATCCATAGCTGAGACCACTCCTCTATTTAGTTAACCAAACTGAGTTTTCTTGGAAGGAAAATCAAAGCAACTAGATTATTCAGTTTAAATTTTTCTAAATCTTTTTACAACATGAAGTAGTAACAGAAATATTCAACTTTTCCCCATCTTATTCATGACTTACAGTGATCCCCATATATTAAGTCCTTAAAGGAGACAGACTTGAGGCTGTCATTTCTCTATGGCTTTCATCTTTAGTTTCACAGTTGCATTTAAGCAAACAAGCCAGTAAAGAGAAACTTTGAAGCTATGCGTAAAACTGGTAGAAGATGATTCAGTCCAGTATACAGACCCATCCAGAGCAATTCATCTGTGGTCATGATTATTTAGAGATAATATGATTTTCCCTTAATCCCCGGACAATTTTTTTTTTTAAACCAGACCAATGAAGAGGGGGGAAAATTTCAGTCACTCAAATTCCACAGTGGAATGCATTCTGGCACATTTGGATGGGGATGTATTGATCATTCTGGCAATTCACAATACTTAATATAAAACAATGAAGTCAAACTGACATCCTGCCCTGAAGAAAATACTCATAAACTGCTTTTATCCCCAATTCCCATCCCAAATATCCCTACCCTGTGTTTCTTAAAAGTATAGATAGTATCACTGCTCAGAATCAAATCTTTTTTTAGGTTATCATAACTTCTTCTGCCACAAATACAAGTAATAAAGTGTGTTTTGTTTTGTTTGTTTTTTTCTGTTTAATGAGGCAAGGTTTCCCTGACCACAAGGAAACACAAGAAAATAGGTTCAAAGAAAACACCTATTTCCCTAGATGAAAGTTTATGATAGTGTAGTGATTAGGTCTGGACAGAACATATGTTCTTTATATGATCCAGAGGAAAGGTCAGTAACTACTTTAATCCAGAAACTCCCAATAAGATCACATTTATAGATGCTATTAGGCACCACAGGGTGGACAAAAACAGGGAAAAGAAAAAAAGGGAAGGAAAATGAAGTAACAGAAAAAAATGAAATTGAGAACCAGACAACAAAGAATGAATAAGGTCTTAGATTTTAGGAAGCAGAGAAGTGACACTCATTCTTATTGCACTCAATTTATAAAACATTTTCACATAATGGTCTTTCACATTAAGACTCCAAATTGCCTTATTGCTATTCTAGATATTGCTAAAAGCAAATTCTTCTACAGAAGAAATCTTTACTGAATAAAGATTATCATGATAATTCCACTTAACAGAAAAGGATATTAGCTTTAGAAGACTCAGCTTTTCATTCAAATGAGGTTTATCAGAATGCGTAAATAGGAGTGGTTCTAGATCCAACATGATTCCAGAAGCAAGTGCTAAACTTATAAAAGGTTTATAGTGACTGCAGTGGATAACTCAAATAGCACTCTTACCATGGCATAAAAAATCTTATAGAAATTCATGAACTAATGTTTTTGCCACATTTACCATAAACCTTTAGTGGTAAAAACATCACAAATAGTTGTAAATCCCCTTTCTGTATCAGCAACTAAGGCTCCCAAGAAGGAATGAAGCAGAAATGTAAAGTTTTAACTGAACATATTTTAAACTAATAACGCTTTTGAAATACTGTACTAAAGTGGTCTTCTGCTTATATGTTTTTAAAAAATTATTTTTCAGAGTTCATAGCTACTGATAAAGGTTTTTTTTTTTTTTTTGATTATGGAAAGCCTTTTTCTTCAACTATCACAATTGAATTTTGTTCATTAAATATAAAACACACGAAGAACCCTAAATTTACAAATAACCAAAAAATATTATGTTTTCCTTTCCTGAGCACATTTCTTCAAAGGGTTGGCTTGAGAAATACATGTCCAAGACTGCAGTATAAACAATATTTACTTTTAAAGTTTTAACATTATTTTAGATTTAACCACAGGGTTTATTGTAAAACAAAACACAACAACAACAAAAAACTTGCCAAATATCAAATATCATTTGTCCACTGGTAACAATTCAGTTTTCTATCTGTTGAGCTGGGTAGAGAACACAACGTTATTATACACAAGTGTTGATGAGGAGTCTAGTCTGAGATACAGATTTTACAGTGGGACTGAAAAAATCTTTGTGACTAGTTCTCTTTCTCTCTCTCTCTCTGCACTAAGAGAAAAATATATTACTTGCCCCCCTCTTAAACTATTCATAATAGGCCTTCTATACATTTTCAACAAATTGCTTTTGTACTTAAGTCTTTATGAAACAACTTGAGAAGGGGACAAGCATCTAACTCATTTGACAAATGATAAAAAATCAATACTTGAGAGCTAGGGTTATTTTAACCCACAGCACTCCTAGCCCAGTGACATTAGAACGCACCACTCCTAATCTCAAGCTTTTGACTGCTCCAACCACACCAAACCACATATAATCATTCTCTAACGATGTGTTTCCCAAATCTAGCTGTGAGTCAGAATCACCAAGCCCTACCCCTGATCTACTGAAGCTGGAAATTACTGCCTTAATCCTGGTGAGACAGCTCAGCCTACCTTTTAATACTTAGATACCTAAAATGAGGGCACAAGTGATTAAGAGACCAGTTTATAGGAATATTTTTCACCATTATGTAAAACTGGTATGTCTTTGTCCCTTTAACGGAATTGCGAATTCAATCTTTAACTTTGCTTTGTGGGTCAAACAAAATCACAGATTTCAAATGCAAATGGAAAATAAATCAAATATGCACAGCAAAAAGTAGACTTTGCCTTCAATTAATGGAGCTTTAACAGAAACCTGGCCAGAGGAATCTCCTCCTATGAAAGAAATCACTAACCATAACAACTACCTATTGAACACAACTATCAGTCCCTTTCTGTATTTTGTGAAGTAGAATTAACAAATACAAAACACACTGACATGAATACAGATGAAGCAAGAATCTATATTCCTTTCCGTTACAGGTGGGGTCATTTATGTGTCTTAAACCTGAACAAAATACAGGTAACAGTCTAAATTCAATCATGGCCATAAAATACTTTCCATTTCCCAAGTTTGATGTTAATAAATATTTACATTTTTAAAAACAATTTTTATTCATTTTTTTGTTTTTTAAAAAGACACAACATGCCCAAGAGTACATAGAATATGGAAAAAATCAATTTGTCTACTGGTAGTATAAAACAATGATCAACTGGTAGTATAAAACAATGTTCTTACATATCGACCCAATTCAAGAATGTTATCAGGGGGTCTAACGTAGTGTTTACTTCAAAGATGATATTCACATACAGTATGTTATTTAGAACACTATGCGTAATGTATCTAATCAAGAAGTAAAAACTGCTAATTTTTGTAATTTTTAGTATCTTCTATATCCACCACCACCACTCCTTCTCTATGTGGATCTCCATAACCTCTCCCGCCATAGCCCCCTCTTCCACCATAGCCCCCTCTTCCACCATAATCTCCCCTACCTTGGAAACCTCCTCTACCACCACCTCCCCCACCTCCTCCTCCCCCCCCCCCCCCCCGCCCCAGCTTCCTCCACCTCCCCAGCCACCTCTTCCACCCCCACCGCCTCCTCTACCCCCACCTCCACCTCCACCACCCCAACCACCCCTTCCACCGCCTTCTTGTCTCTTTTGCCAAGGGGGCATTTCGGGTGGTGGTGGTTCAATTTCATTCGGCCGTCCTCCCCTGTCAGGCACCCTTCCCATCAGCACCTGAGTGAAGAAACATTTTTTTTCAGTTTCTAATTTTTAAAAGTTAAAATTTACGTAAAAGTTTCAAGTGGTAGTAAAGTTATTATTTATAATAAAGAAACAAAAGCAAATTATTTAAGGACATAAAAATACTAGACATGGCAGTACAATATTGAAAATATAAGTGTGATGTATAATGAATTTCCCAGAATGTGGTATTATTTTTAAACAATCAGGGAGAGTATTCCTGAAACTTAAGGGCTTGTTAATTTTCTCTAATTTAAATTTGTTTAGCAAATTCTATAACAAATGTAGTCCATTACACTAAGAAATTTCTTTTAATGAAAGATTTTCAATATACATAAACTACACACTCTACATTAATTAACTTCCATTTATACAACAACTATTTCTGTTGCCATTCATTTGGTAATAGATTACCCAGTAAAAGACTATTCCTAAACACATTTTATTTCAACAAAGTATGAAGTATATATGATAACGTGGATGTAATGAAGTTACAGATAAATATAATAACTATAATCCCAGGTATCATTGCAAAGCATTATAAGGATTCTCAATGAATTATTTCTTTTGAGAAACTTAAGCTCATGTATTTTCAATAATGACACTAGTTGCTATATTATTACAAGGAAAATAAAGAGTTGATATACTTCCCTAACCATGCTTTACAATACTCTGAAGAATAAACTAGGGAAGAGTTTAGTTTATGTTCCCAACCTCCTGTAGAAAAGAGCTACTTTATACACCCATGAGCAGAGGGAAAGACAGACAATGGTGAACAGGGTGTCACTCACCCACCACAGCCAAGGAGAAGCCAATGGCTTCCTGCAAGTGTCTTTAAGGAAGGAAGGCAAAACAGTAACTGCCTCCATCAAAATGACCTATGAATCACCTGGATTCCACTTCCATTGATCCTCTAATCAAAACCATGTTTAGGAATTTATGTGATAAATGAAAAAGAACAACACCCTCACTATGGCACAAGGTTCTAAGTATGCAAACATTCTTTTAAAGTCAGCAATAGTGTCCTAATTACCAAATCCAAAAAAAAAAAAAAAAACTTTCTTGGTTCTTATTTTCACTAGTCTCTCCACCAAATACAACATGTTGTTAAGTAAACAGAGATGCTATATATGTTCCAAAAACTGATCTTAAGATACTTTCAAATAATCAGACTATAAATTGTAAACTCAGGAAAGAAATAGGCAAGAGTTCTTACAGAAGAACTCTTGATCCAGCAAGACTAGATTATAACCTGATGAAAGATATTAAGTGATATATCTAAAGAAAGGACACTTTCAGAAGTTGGGGGAATGGGGGGTCGATCCAAAATGGAAGCACAGAGACAAACACTGGTGATGCCTAACTTAGCAATAACTAGTAAACTGACATTAAAAACTACCATCCCTGTGGCAAGGTATCCTATCTCAAGCTACACTGAGAAACGATGTTTTAAAATTACTCAAATACCTTACTTCTGATTTTTGGCTCTTTTGTAATAGGGTTCACAATGGAGTGCTTTACCTAAATGGAGAAAACACACGAGTCGAGCTGACATAAACATTCTAGATTAGTTTATTGTTGTTCCTGCTGTTGTAAAGTAAAAAATTCTGACTCCTTAAGCTTGTTTGAGACCCTGTCAGAGAAATGAACCTATATTCTCACCCAGGAAACAGAAGCTCAAAGAAATTCAGTAACTTGCCCAAGGTGATTCCTCAGCTATCCTGATAAAAATAATTCTTAATCACTCTAATTCAGATAAAACTTCGAATTAATTTATGGATACAGAAATTCAAATGAACACACAGATAAAACATAACTAACCCTAGATGAACTGAAGCTCCTCCACCACTCTCTTTTATAGGAGTTTATCAGGATATAAAATAAAAATGGATTAGACTCTGTACAAACATCAAACAAGGATATTATAAATTCATTCTCTACTATGCTGGAAGAAAAACCAACCTTATTAATGGCACATGCCGTCTTCTCCCGGCTTCTGCCACTACTTGTCCTAACGATCTTGGATAGACTTTCACGAGCGGCAAGTAGATGCGCCAATGTAATTGTTGTCTTGGGTGACAAAGCATAACGCTTAGGCTGGTAAATTCTTGCTATGTCATCTGTTTTTACCTAAATGACAAAAGTTAGGGAAAAAGGAACAAAAGTAAGTTTTAACGAAAGGGCAATGGTAATCAAAATCTTAAGAAAAAAAAAAAAAAACCCCAGATAATGCACAAGCAAGGAAATAGGAAAGAGCAAAACATCCAAACATCTGATAATAGCCTGTTCTGGATTCAAATCAATTTTCAGAAGTGGTTTTCCCACATGATTTTTCTGGACTTTTGAGAGGATATCCTTCACCTTTGATTCCACTTGGTTTAGCATAAGTGGAATGTCAGAAGTTGTGGACTTGGGTACACTAACATCTGATAATAATTTATATGTACAATGAAAAAAATAAACCAATACTAAAAGAATATATAACTATCAACAGCAACTCAATTTAAAAATACAACAAAAAAAGATTCTATTCATATAGGTTGAGCATCCCTAAACCAAAAATGTGAAATCCAAAATGCTCCAAAATCCAAAACTTGTTTTTGAGTGCTGACATGATGCCACAAGTGGTAAATTCCATATGTGACCACATTTGACAAGTCATGTCTTTCATGTACAAAATTATTTAAAATATTGTATAAAATTACCTTCAGGCTATGTGTATAGGGTGTATATGAAACAGAAATTAACTTTTTGTTTAGATTTGTGTCCCATCCCCAAAATACCTTATTATGCATATGCAAATATTCCGAAATCTGAAAAAATCCAAAATTTGAAACACTTATAGTCCCAAGCATTTCAGATAAGGGATACTCAACCTGTACTAACAAAAAATAAAATACGTAAAAATAGTTCTATCAAAAACACATACAGGACCTTTAAAAAGAAAACATCAGTAAATCTTGCAAAAACAAAAAGAAAAGTTGAAGAAATGATGAGAAATACCAAGTTTTTGATTGGGAACATTGAATATTATTGACAATTTCCCCCAAAATTAACGTATAGAATTACATTTACTTCAATCCTATTGGAATTGTTTTTGGGAGGATAAAAAAAAGAATGACTCTAAAGTTAACTCAGAAACTAAATTTATAAGAATGACTTAAAGAATTTTGGAATAGAAGAGTCCTATCAGGTACTAATATGCAATATGAAATTATTACCATTACCTTAACAGCTAACATTTATTGAGCACATTAAATGTGCCAGGATGTTGTTCACTTGCTAGGCATTATTTCTTTAATTCTCAAAAGATCTTTTTAGAGTGGTTGTTTTTTATTATCCTCTTTCACAAATGGAAAAAAAAAATGAGGCTTAGAAAGCTTAAGTTAGTTTTCCCAAAATACAGAAAGAATCCCAACTCTGTCTGCTTACAAATAAAGGCCTACCTGACCCCAAAGCACAGGTGTACAAGTAACAGTACACCATATCACCTCAGTCTAATTAATTGGAACTTGGGAGAAAAAAATAGATTAATGAAACAAAACAGACAACTGACACTCATAGCCTTATAAATGTATAAATGCAATATATGATAAAGGAGGCAACACAGATCAATGAGCAAAAGGAATGATTATTTTTAAATGGTGCTGGAATGAACTGTTGACTATTTGTAAAAACAATAACAACAATAAGCCACAGCAAATAACAAAGGGACTTCCAAAGAAAATAAAGAGTTAATTGTTTCAGGTTTTATTTTAAATTTAAAACTTTAACTACATTATAAAGATTATGGGCTGGCTGGTTAGCTCAGTTAGTTAGAGCTCAGTTTTCTAACAGCAAGGTCAAGGATCCAGATCCCCATACCAGCCAGAAGCATCCCCGCCCCCGCCCCTCAAAAAGATTAGGACATAAAGATTAAAAATTCTACATATCAAAAGGTATACAACAAAATAAAAAGACAACTGGGTAAAATATTTTCAACAAATAAAACAACTAGCAAATTTCCTTAATATATAAAAGCTCAAAAGGAAAACAGGACTCTACAGGGGGAAAAATAAAAAGATAAGCAATAAATAGAAGTTTCAAATAAAAGGAAATTCAAATGATTAATAAGTTTATAGGAAAAAAAGTTCAACTTTACCAATAATAATATATAAATTAAAATAAGTTAATCTTTTTTAACCATCAAGTTAGCAATAAAGCTGATAATATTCTAAATATTAAAGAGGCTAACGTGAAACAAAATTTCATTTACCCTACTGGTTGGAGTTTAAATTCATACAAACTTTCTGGAAATCAATTTGGCCATAAGAACCTAGAGCCGTAATAGTCTTAACTTTGAACACAGTAAATTTCCTTTTAGGAATCCTCCATAGGAATAATAGTGTACCTCAAAGATACTGAGATTTGGTTCCAGACCACTGCAATAATGCAAACATCAAAATAAAGCAAGTCACACAAAATTTTTGGTTTCCCATAGCATATAAATTTATGCCTACACTATACTATTAAGTGTGCAATAGCATTATGTCTAAAAAGAATGTATATACCTTAATTAAAAAATACTTTATTGTTAAAAACTACTAATGATCATCTGAGCGTTCAGCGAGTTTTAATCTTTACACTGGTGGATGGCCCTGCCTCAGTGTTCATGGCTGCTAACTAATTCAGGGTGGTGGTTGCTGAAGGCTAGGGTGGCTGTGGCAATTTCTGAAAATAAGACAACAATAAAGTTTGCTGTTTTGATTGACTCTTCCTGTCACAAAAGATTTCTCTGTAGCACGTGATGCTGTTTGATAGCATTTTACCCACAGTAGAACTTCTTTCAAAATTAAAGTCAATTCTCTCAAACCCTGCAGCTGCTTTATCAACTAAGTTTATGTAATATTCTAAATCCTTTGTTGTCATTTCAACAACGTTCACAGCATCTTCACCAGGAGTAGATTCCATCTCAAGAAACGACTCTCTTTGATCATAAATAAGGAGCAACTCCTCAGCAGTTCAAGTTTCATCTGAGATTGCAGTAATTCTGTCACATCTTCAGGCTCCACTTCTAATTCTAGTTCTTTTGTTATTTCCACCACACCTGCAGTTACTTCCTCCACTGAAGTCTTGAACCCCTCAAAGTCATCCATGAGGACTGGAATCAACTTCTTCCAAACTCCTAGTAATGTTATTTTGGCCTCTTTCCATGCAGCACAAATGTTCTCAATGGCATCTAGAATGGTGAATCTTTTCCAGAAGGTTTTCAATTACTTTCCCCAGACCCATCAGAAGAATCATTACCTATGGCAGCTATAAAATGTATTTCTTAAAAAATAAGACTTGAAAATCAAAATTACTCCTGATCCACAGGCTGCAGAGTGGATGTTGTATTAACATGCATGAAAACAACATGAATCTCCTTGTATATCTTCATCAGAGCTCTTGGGTGACTAGGTGCACTGTCAATGAGCAGCAATATTTTCAAAGAAATCTTTTTTCCTGACCAATGGGCCTTAACAGTGGGCTTAAAATATCCATTAAGCCATGCTATAAACAGATGTGCCATCATTTGTGCTTTGTTATTTCACTTATAAAATGAAAAAAATAAATCAATTATTTTAGGCAGATCTTCTGGATAACTTGCTGGATAACATCAGCACCTGCTGCTTCACCTTGCACTGTTATGTTATGAGACTGATGTGCTGCCTACTGCACTAAGAAGGCATACGTACTGTTATGTTAATGGAGATGGTTTCTTTCCTTAAACCTCACAAACCAACCTCCACTAGTTTCAAGCTTTTCTTCTACAGCTTCCTCGCCTCTCTCAGACTTCATACAATTGAAGAGAGTTAGGACCTTCCTTTGGATTAGGCTCTGGCTTAAAGGAATATTGTGGCTGGTTTGATCTATCCAGACAACTAAAACTTTCTCCATATCAGCAATAAGGCTGTTTCACTTTCTTATCGCTGGTGTATGTTCACTGGAGTAACCCTTTAAATTTCATTCAAAAACTTGCCCTTTGCACTCACAACTTGGCTAACTGGTACAAGAAGTCTAGCTTTCGGCCTGTCTTGGCTTTCAATCTGCCTTCCTCACTAAGCTGAACCATTTCCAGCTTTTCATTTAAAGTGAGAGACATGAGACTCTTGCCTTCCCTTGAACACTTAGCGGCCACTGTAGGGTTATTAACTGGCCTAATTTCAGTACTGCTGTGTCTCAAAGAATAGAGAGGCCCAAGGATAGGGAGAGGAACAGGGAAATGACCAGTTGGTGAAACAGTCAGAACATACTCATTTATTAATTAAGTATGCTGTTTTATATGGGAGCAGTTCATGATGCCCCCAAACAACTACAATAGTAACATCAAAGATCACTGATCATCATAACAGATAGAATAATAATGAAAAAGTGTGAAATGTTGTGAGAATTATCAAAATGTGACACAGAGACACAAAGTGAGTGCATGCTGTTGGAAAAACAGCACAAAAGACTTAAATAGAATTGCCACAAAGTTTCAATTTGTAAAAAATGCAGTGTCTGCAAAGCACAATAAAGCAAAGTGCAATTAAATGAGGCAAATCTGTACATGGAAATTTACATATAAAAATTATACACAGAAACATTCCTGCTGTTGATACAGGAAAAAATGTATAAAATATGAGAGTTAAATATGGAATCACTATATGATAAAATATAATGCAGCCATGAAATGGATACTGAAAGGAATGAAGTACTGTTACATGCTAGAACATGAATGAACCTTGAAAACATTATGCTTAGTGAAAGAAGCCAGACACAAAAAGCCACATGTCGTATGACTGAATTTATATGAAATGCCCAGAATAGGCAAATCCATAGAGACAGAAAGTATATTATAATAATGATTCCTAGGGAGTGGAGGTAGAAAGAATTGGGAATGACTGCTAATGGGTGTGTATGTCATTTGGGGGTGATGGGAATGTTCCAGAATTACATATTAATAATGGATACACAACATAGTGAATGGACTAAAAATCACTGAATTGCACAAGTTAAAGTGATAAATTTAATGTTATGTAAATTATATCTCAAAAAAAGAAATTAAAAATCAATTTTAAAAGGTATTGAAATAAAGCTTTAGGTAGATAGATATGGGGCAATGGTCACAATATATTTAGTTAAAAAAACAAACTATAAAATTATATTCACTATATTATAACAGAGAAAATAACCAAGAAAAGAAACTAGATTAACCTTACTAATAAATGGGTACAATCTTTTTGAAAGGCAACTCAGGAGTGTGCATCGAAAGCCTTAAAATCATCTATATTCTTTAATCAAGAAATTCTACTTTTAGAAATATATCATGAGGGCCGGCCTGTGGCTCACTTGGGAGAGTGTGGTGCTGATAACACCAAGGCCACGGGTTTGGATCCCTATATAGGGATGGCCGGTTAGCTCACTGGGTGAGTGTGGTGCTGACAACAGCAAGTCAAGGGTTAAGATCCTCTTACCGGTCATCTTTAAAAAAAAAAAAAAGAAATATATCATGGACATGAACAAAAATTTAGCTGCCAAGGAATTCAAGAAAGGTTCAAACAAGAAACAAAATTAGAGGAAACTTCAATGTCTATCAATAGAGTGCATATATCTGTATGATAAAACATTGTGCAAAGCTTTAAACTGCTGTAGAAAAATACTTGATGACAATCACTCAACAACATCAGACATATTTTTCTCTTGTGAAAATAGGGGGAAAATGATATAGATATATTAAATTACACAAAAAAAGAAAAAATAGGGTACAAATGCATATAATCATTTGAAAAAGACCAAACAAAAGGCTGAAATTGATCTATAAAAAGCCAAAGAAAAAAGTATATTTTGTTTGTTTGTTCTTTCGCTGGCCAGTACTGGGGTAGAACCCTGGACATTGGTGTTAGTACCATACTCTAACCAACTGAGCTAACCGGCCAGCTTAGAAAAAAATATTTTAAAAAATCTTCCAGACTAAGAAAAAAAGAATAAAAACACAATCTCCTTGTCTTAAAATATGATGAAAAAGACTAAGATGAGAAGATATAATAAAGATATTTCCTAAAGGCATAGTTGCTCAAAGCCCCCATTTAAAGCCAATAAAGGGTAAACATGCCCTTGAATCCATGTCATTCTGAATGTTTGAAGAATATGTCAAAACTCATTTGTTTTGGATTTCTCTTTAATCTTAAAACAAACATCAAAAACATCCTCTAAGTTAGTTATGTTAAGACAATTTTAATGACAGTACCTTTCACAATTTGCCTTATATTGCTAAATTCCTGTTTCTCATTAAAATTCTATTAGGTTAAACTGGAGACCCAACATATACGTAAAACCTCTATTAAGTTTTGGAGGTCAGTGAAACTGGTACTTCCCACACATCTGAATTCTATTCCATTTTTTAACGTCAGCAACCATGTCATCTACTTTGGTAACTCACAGCTCTTAGAGTATCTGAGCTTCTTACACAAAACAGTTACTCCCATGACATGGACAGACACATTCCTGGGGTTTATCCTGGTGCACATGCAGCAGAGAATCAGACTTTAACCACCTGAGAAACTAATTAGGTGGTACATACGCAGAAATATTTTTAAAATGCTCTATACCTAATCATAGAGAGTACTGAGATGCTCATCCAAAGATATCCACATCCTAATCCCTGGAACCTGTGAAGATTACCTTGCAGATGCAGATGTGAGATGGAATGATTATCCTGTATTATCTGGATGGGCCCAATATAATCACAAGGTTCTTATAAGAGAGAGACAGGAGTGTCAGAGACAGGAAAAAATGAGGTGACAATAGAAACAGAGAGAGGGAGAGGGAAGAGGTCAGGAGGGAGGGAGAGAGGGAGAGGGGAAGGGAGGAGGAAATGAGAGGAAGTGGGGGGAAGAGAGAGAGAGAGGAAGATACTATTACATTACTGGTTTTAAAGACAGAAGATGAGGCCACCAGCCAAAATATACAGGCAGCATTTAGAAGCTAGAAAATGCAAGGATATGAATCCTCCCCTGAAGCCTCCAGGAGGAATGCAACCCTGCCAATACCTTCACTTTAGGACTTCTGCTTTCCAGAATATAAGACAATAAATTTGTATTCTTTAAGCTACTAATAAGTTTATGGTAATTTGTTACAGCAGCAATAGGAAACTAATACAAGACACCACATGGAAAGAGAGACGATGTGAGAGCCAAGAGGAGAAGGGAAGCACCAGAGCAGAGAGTTGGTACCAAGAATCCAGACATGTGAGATAGTCATCTTGGATGTCCAGCCCAGCCCAGACACCATGTGAATGAAGCTGCATAAGTGACCCCAACTGATAATAATATGGGGCAGAAGAACTGCCCAGTTAATCCAAAAAATGTAATAAAACTTGAACTTCCACTTGCAGTCAAGATATAATAATGTGTACCAAATTTACCCTCCCACATAAAACAACTAAAAAACTGGACAAACCATGTGAACCAATGATTTACAAACACTGGACATCAAGGAACACAGGAAAGTGATACCTGGAAGATGGGTAGCCCTATAATAACTCCAAATTACTACCTGGAGAGTTTCCAGGCTCAGATGCAGGTTGGGGCAGTGGGGGATCCCGGACCAAGCCTGGATACAGATTGAAGGTATAAAATAAAAGTGATAGGAGACAGCTCTAGAAGGCTATCTGAACATATTCTTAATTGGGAGTGTCCCCACCTTCCAAGCCCCTCTTCAACTGGAACACATTCCACACTTACCCAGCCTCAAGATACTTTTAAGAAGACCTGTTTGGGCATCAGTACTACCTGTACCTCCTCCTATACTCCGCTTTTTTGATCAGATCTTCACTATATCTATCTCACTATCTCACATGCTGCCCCTTCTATTATGCATATCCTGGCATCAATCACAACATCTATAAGTTTAAAATAAATGTCAAAGATTTGAAGAAAAATATTTGCCACAGGGATTTATAGAAGACCAAGATCATTATATAAGTCCAGTAGTTGGCCTAGGCATGTGGTTCAAATACTGATAACGTGCACACATGGCATAGTATGACAGTTACATAACAGCAGACAAACGAGCCTGAAGAGCTGTCATAAGCCACCACCTACAGGACACAAATGGGAAAACAGCCTTGCCTTTGCTCTATCAGACCATCCAAAGGACTGCACTGTCACATCTAATCGTTTCATTAACATCCGCAAAGGACTGCACTGTCACATCTAATCGTTTCATTAACATCCGCAAAGGACTGCACTGTCACATCTAATCGTTTCATTAACATCCGCAAAGGACTGCACTGTCACATCTAATCGTTTCATTAACATCCGCCGGCGGCATTCATATTCACTGGAAAGAGCATCATTGATTCTTTCCAGTTGTTCCTAAAGAATTTGGAAACAAAAATCATAAACTTTAGACCCTTTGATTCTGCATAGAAAAGAAACTCAAAAATTGCAGTAAATACTTCCTACTGATTCAAAAGATACTGTACTTGATAACCATTTTCTGATCCAGTGAACACTATGGTAAACTATTTAAATAACAAAGAATATTTGACAGAATATCTATGATATTCAGAAGACATTAAACATACAAATTAAACTCTACCTTGTCTTCAGTCAAACATGTTAATTTAAGTAAAACACTAACTTGCTAAGCAGTCTGGACCAATAGGGAAAGAAAACACCAGTAACTTCTCATCTTGTTGGCTTTGAGCCACTATCCTTTTTGAATCACTACTGTGCTAACATACTGGGTACTATAAATATTCTCGGCCAGGTTTTTAAATTATATAAAAATCTGATTGAAGAAATGTTAGGACATATTACTCTAGAATATCAATCTATTATAATTCTCCAAAATAATATATGCATGCTACACAGTGTAAAATCTAGATGTCCATTTATAAAATTAAGTCATATTCACTAATTTAATTACATAAAACTAACAAAAAAGGAGGATTTACCGCCTGTTCTGGATTCAAATCAATTTTCAGAAGTGGTTTTCCCACATGATTTTTCTGGACTTTTGAGAGGATATCCTTCACCTAAAAAGTAAATATAAAAAAATTGTAAAAATGTACATCTCTAATTTAAAACAATCTTATTCTTGTTTTATTAAAGTGTTGTTTTGAACACTAGAGAATAACTAAAATATTAAAGTGAAATAATTAAAACATATCTGCATATACCAGGAAAGAAAATGACTGCAATACAGAATACCTTTTTCAAGGAAGAACTAATTATATTAATTCAAACTATATAACATATAGTTTCCCAGAATAAGAAATAATGTACACAGACAACTAAAGAAGTACCTATTAAAAGGTTCTACCATAAGAATCTGTGTCACACATAAAATAATTTTGGAATGTCTTCTTGAAGATGGCACTCTTACTTCCTGGTAAATTCTCAAAAAGGATACTAAAACTTTTGATCAGCACATTGATTTTTCTCAAATGAATACTATACACACATTCCATTTGTAAGTATTCTGGTTTCTGTACAGCAAGACAACTTAAGAAAGCAAGCCCTCTCAATTATAGTTACTCCGTATACATTTTGCAAAGCTACTAATTTCAGTTAACACATTTTTATTTTGGTAAACAAGATATTAGACACTTACTTTGCTTTAGCAATATCAGATGTCATTCCAATAACAATTAACAACAATAATCAACAACAAAAAATTATCCCTTAGAACATGACTAAGAAATTACAGCCTAAGTTTGGCTCACCCTCCTAACTGGAGAATCCTTCATTAGCTAAAGAAAATATTTCAAAACTGAATGAAATATTTACAGTTTCTTAGCTATAAACTAACCAGGGGAAATAATAAGGACCAGTTCAGGATTTAAGGGGCATGAAGCTTATTTAATGTTGGGGGCACTCTTGAGGTAAATGAATTCAAAATTAGCTTGGAAGATGAGGTGGTAATAGGGAGTAAGTGTAAATAAGCACAAGGTTTCCTTTGAGGGTGATGGAAATGTCCTAAAATTAGATTTTGGTGATGACTGTACAATACTACAAATGTACTAAAATTCATTGAATTGTATACTTAAAATGGGAGAATTTTATGGCATATTAATTATATCTCAAGAAACCTATTTTTTAAAAATTAACTTGGAAAAAACCTGTGCTGCAATAACACAATTACTGATACAATTTTTACATATTTTAAGGAATTATTAACTTATTTTCTTAAAGTATACCATTTCTGAAGATTCCCCAACTATTGTAAATATCTCCAATTTTATGTTTATTTCACGTATTACCAAAAGTGTTAGTTATATAACTCCTCACTCAAGGGCATTCTGAATGCACACCTAACAGTTTCATGTTTAGCTGCATTCCTAGGACTTCAACATTAGATAATAGTTTTAATAAAAGTGAGAGTTACTTGTTATACAGTGAGTTAAGAGCACAGGCTCTAGAGGCTCGCAGCATGGGTTCAAACCTTGGATCTACCACTGCTTAGAAACTTATTACTAAATCTTTCAGTACCTCAGTTTCTGACATGGCTGTTATAGATAATAGTACCTACCTCATATACGTAATGTGAGAATTAAATGAGTTATTACATGTAAACATTTAGAGCAGTAAATGTTATATGTTTGCTGTTAATATTACTGTAATTACTACACACTTGTTCAGCTTCTAGTTAGAAAATAATAATTTTCTTCCCCAATGTTGACAAAGTGTCTTCTGGACACATCACATGTAGAAAAAAAAAATACAGAAATTTTTACTTTTGATAGGAATGGAGTAGAAAGTCCTTTTAGGTAAATATTTAGCCAAGATGGCCATACTAACAACTACCTTATAATTAGTCTGTCAGCATCTGAACACAGGCCTTATAGCCTGCTTCAAGTAGGGAAAACGGATTTGGGAGTATTGCTAATACTAACTGATAACCATAAAAGAGAAAAGCCTCTTTGGGATCAATACATGGAAGCACTGAAAAATTAGGAAGAGCCCATAAATCTGCCTCAATTTGAAACAGTCCCAGAAGTTTTAGCCAACTCCAGATCATTCTTAATCCAGAGGAAAAGAGAAAAAAAATTCTGAAGAGTAACTTGTGAACAATGTCTTTAAGCTGAGATTCACAGACTTATTCTCCAGTTTGCAAGTTCTACAAAAACATTTTTTTAATACTGTGTTTTCATCTTAATAATACTAAAATTATCTTACATTCATTAAGACAAACCTTATTTTTCAGTTCATAAATTACCAATGCAAACGAGATGATTATTAAACAAGGATTTAGTTTAAGGCAGCGTGTATAAAAATGGAGTTATAGTATCTATTCCTGAGGGTTAATGAGAATTTTCTTTTTTTTAAAAAAATGAATGTTGGGGCCGGCCCGGTGGCGCACTGGATAGTGCGCCGCTTGGGAAGCGCGGCGGTGCTCCCGTCCGAGGGTTCGGATCCCACATACAGACCGGCTCCCGCTCAATCCGTTGCCGGACACGGAAAAAAGACAAAAAGGCAAAAAAAAAAAAAAAAAAAATGAATGTTGTATTATTCCCCTAGATGACTCCATGTTTAACCTAGGAACTAGGCCAGAATTTGGTCTGTAAGAGCAGCATGCTCTGTAACACATGGCTCAACTGGGAACAATTTTTAATTTTTATTTTTTTGAAAAAAGATTCTTTTCAATACATTAGGTACATAGCTTGTGGTTGTTTTTAACTACTCCATCAAGGTACTCATTTATTTATTCATTCACTATACAACACATACTTACTAAATACTTATCCACCAAAAACTGTGCTTGCTCACTGCCAAAGAAACCACACTGCAATTCTATTAACAATATTCATTTTTTAAAAAGTTTAGTTTGCCTTCTGACTTTGTAGGATAACTCTACTTCTTTTACTATACTGTATTACAACCCTGATCAGGAACATGATCCTTAAATTTGCAGTGATTTCTACCATGGCGAACTATGGCAAAGCCTAAGAGACACTCACTCCTAAGATCTGATTCTTTTTTTTTTTTTTTTCCTTCATCAATTTTAAATACAAGCAGAATAAAAACCACATTTTTTTCAGGCAACAGTAGCAGTTTAGTAGGTAAGTCAGTGGCTTGATCACATAAGATCTGATTCTTGAATATTAGCTATAGACAAATTAGGTCATATGCATGTTAAGTCCAAATCCAAAATTTAGTATACGTGAAACCAAACTTCTTTTGAAATGGAATGTATACACCTTATACTTAAAGGGAATATTTTCATTTTTAATACAGTATTTAGCATTTAGTTGAATTTGGAGGGAAATAAAAAATAAAATAAATATAATACCTTTGATTCCACTTGGTTTAGCATAAGTGGAATGTCAGAAGTTGTGGACTTGGGTACACCAAGGGTATCACACATAGCTTGAACTTCCTGATAAATTTCACTATTTTTATCTAATTGAGAATTTTTACGTTTCTTGTTCTGTAATATCTGTAAAGCTTGAAGTTCTGTACTTAAAAATAACAGAAGTTTCAAACAGTCATCCTTCTTTTTTAAACGGTCTTTAATATCTCCTGATATGAGTATAGAACTACAATTAAAAAAAGGGAAAAGCAAATAATGTTAATATATGCACAAGAATTTCTTAAAATATTTCACTGAAATAATTCGTTTAAAACAAATATCAATGATACTAATATCAATACCAGGTTACAAAGAAACAAAGAGCATTCTTAACAACTGTAGAACACTGTAAACTTAAAAATGAAATGAGAAAAAAAAAACAACACGAAAGCTACAAAAAATAGATACTCTATTAAATGTACTTATACTGTACTTTCAATGATTCATTGTTTTTCCCATTGGAGGAGCCTGAGTAGCTTTCACTAGAGTTAGGCACACAAGGATTCAGGACCCCACAACAGAGAAGCCTCACTTTACCTATAGAGGTTTAGCTTAAGACTTAGTTTGAAACAGATGAATGAGTACAAAATAGACTAGAAAAACTAAAATAAATTTAATACTATCAGAAAACAATGGCTTATTTTATTCTCTATTTCACAACAGAATATTATGTAGCCAGTTTAAATTATTTTTTCAAAACAAAATTGATGGGGAAATGAAGAGGAGGACAATACATTAAATGAAGAGGAGGTGAAGAAACTGCATCTGTAACAGGATCTAAATCTTATTTAAATGTGCGCCTGTGCATGTACTCAGGAAAAAGAAAAAGGAAACATACCAAAATGTTATTCATGATTTTCTCTGGGATGTGAGATTATAAATTATTTCCTTCTTTACAATTTTATCTACCTTCTAAGATTTCTATGATAAACTTACAATTTTTTAACATACAACATAAAACTTACCATTTTAAACATCTTTAAATGTACAGTTCTAGGGCATTAAGTACATTTAAATTGTTGTGCAACCATCACCATTACCTATCTTCAGAACTTTTTCATCTTCCCCACTGAAACTCTATACCCATTAAACACTAACTCCCCATCACCACCCTTTCAAGCATATATTTCTATAATCAGAAAGAACTACAATGTAACCAACTTCTCTTATATCTCCTCTTTATTTTTATTTATACCAGAAACCCATATTACTATTATTGTTGGGCTTTATAGCAGCTAAGGCAAAAGGCAAAAACTACGATGGATGACACAGTTCTCTTTGACTGACACTACGGAGTACACAAGTTCCTCCAGGCCAGTGTTTCTTAGGTTCCTTTCTGTCCCAACATCCACAAGGGTTACTGTGACCTCCTATTCATAACAGTGGTTCATTAAATCACACAACATGGAGGAAGATGGGGAAACAGTGTAAGAACTGCGAGTGGGAGCACATAATTTTTCCCCTCACCCCTCAACAGACACAAGGTAATTCAAATGCCAACATCTCTGAAAGTTGTATCACCACTGAACATTTAAACACACACACACATGCACACAGACAATTTCTTCTCTAATGAAACAAACTTTACTAACACTAGAGCCTAGGAGAAATATGTCACATGAATCTTTTTATAAATGGTACAACCTGAAATAGAAATCTTCAAGAATAGAAGATGTTAGAAACATTTTTTCAAATGGCCATTGTTTGTAGAACTTAAAATAACATAAAATTAAAGTAAAAAATTTTTGAAAGGACCCAACAAACAAATGAATCTACTATTTATGGTAATTGTTTGACTATAGGGAATCTATATTCTAAATCCCTCCCTGATGAAAATAGGCCACATAAGTGCTCTGAAGGCACAAATTTTTTCTTTCTTTTTTTAAACTGATATATCCCTACTGTCTAGAGCAGTTTCTGTACAAGAGTAGGTGATCAATAAATATTTTTGAACAAACTACCATTCAGTGCGTATCACTAAAAATAAGACCTAATAATCTGCTTAAAAGCCTATTTTCAGAGAGGTGTAAGATTAAATAGGACTTTGAACATTACCAACTTTAGCCATCTAGTCACAAATACTAAGAGATGAATTAGGTGAGGGAAAAATTACTAAAGTACCACATAAATCACAAACACTGGGCATTCTATATCAGCCAAATCACATTAGAGGGTATACCAGTAGAATTTATACCACATTTATATAAACATCTCCAAGACAGCTTCATATTTTAAGTCAAATATTAAAATCTTTTTAATAAATAAAATGTCTAATGCTTCACTAATAAAATTGCATAAATCTTGACTTGAAAATAACAAAAACCACATCAAACACATGCACACTTGAATGTTCAAGGAAAGATAACTTACACAGAAGTTTCAAACAGTCATCCTTCTTTTTTAAACGGTCTTTAATATCTCCTGATATGAGTATAGAATATGGACATGCCATTTCTTTTAAAAAACCACTTATCTCAAGCTGGAAGCTCTCTAAATCATCTCTCCCTTTAAAAAAGAAAATCATAAACATTAACTGAGTAATTATCATATAATCTAATACTATAAAATATACCTCTACTTTATTTCAATTGTATGTTCAATTCTGAATTTTCACTTTCACATTAAATCCTCACATATGTGATCACAAAGCTTAGTTAAAGGGAACCAACCAATTTCTAAATATAGAAAGTGACACAAATTTAAAAACATAGATATCAATTCAAGAACATATATATCTAATCATGGGATTGTAAGTATTTTTATATTACTTATATGACAAATCTCTTCCAATGGACTCTCCAAAAAAGCATACAAACTGGAAATATGTTAGCAACTGAAATATTAAAAACATTATTGTGACTACAATTATTAATTGGCTTCAGAGCAAATGATCCATTTCTATTGTATTTTTATAAATTCAGATAATAAATGCAACCTAAGCAAGCCTCACTGTTTATCTTTACTCCCTAATGTAATTATGTAGAAATTTGTGTCATATGTTTAGAACTCAGATTATTTTACTTTGCTTTAAGTAAATTCTGTTAGATTTGGCAAGGAAAAAAGCAATTTAAAAGTAAGGATAGCTTGCAAAAGGAAGGCTACTTTGACCACTAGCAAATGCCCAATAATTTTTAATTTTTAATTTTATTACACTATCTGAAATTCTACCAAAGGCCCACAAGGACTCCAGTTACAAACATGGTGATGAATTAAACAAGTTTTATGAGCCAGTACAGAAATTTTTAATGGAAGTATTCCTACATGAATCCATATCCTGAGTTACAGGCTTGAAAACAATTTAAATTAGGGATTACATATATTTTAAAAAACCAACAACCTTTAATTCAAAATAAGCAGCATTCAAATATTAAAATTTTAAGTAACCAAATTCAGAATCTACTTTTTCTAAAGAACAATACTAAGGTCAAGACAGAAGACAAATAGTAATTGCTTATAATTTTATAGCAAATTTAAGAATTTGGGATTAATATAAAATTTAATCCAAAGATCTATAATATCACATATTGAAGTTCTTCGTAATATTAGTGATTTTTCCTTACACAATGGGCACACTGTTGATAAAACTATAAATCATAAGCTATCAATTCATTTTACTATTAAAAAGAAAAGTACATAAAACATAATGGCAATACCAGCTGAAGTGATGCTTTCTTCCAAGTTGCATAATGATTTTATTTGTGAGCCTAACCAAATACAGAGTTCTGAAAATTCAGGTGAAGACAGTCCACCCTCTGCTGCCTTGGTAAGGGCTTGCTCTTCTAAGAGTGGTCCTTTATACCTAGAAAGGAAGAAATAAAGGCTATTAAAAAAAAGTCTCCAATACTCTGTATCAAGTCATGCTGCCTACTTTTGTAAATAAAGTTTTATTGGAACATAGACAATAAATGCATTAATTTGCAGATTGTCTATGGCTATTTTCACACAACGGTATAGCTGAGTAATTGTAATAAAGATGGGTATGCCCAGCAAAGCCTAAAATGTTTACTATCTGGCCTTTTATAGAAATAGTTTGCTGATTTCTGTTCTATATAATTATTAACATAGTGAAAAAGTACAGACGCAAATTTCAAAATTAAAAAAAATTTTTAACTTAAAGGACCTAAAAGATCATTTTAACCTAAACCATTTATAGTTTTATACTTTTAAACATTTCGGTAAATTGTATTTAACTAGAACGTTAAATTTTCAAAACACATTACTTAATTGAATTAGATATCAGTTTTCTACTTTTATGGTTCTTTCTGTAACTGAGCTTTTCTTTTAACATTATAAACTCATACATTTTTATATATTTGATGTGTTTTAATCCATTGCAGTTATTATTCTTTCAATACTCAAATTATTCTATCTTTGGTTAGTAAGGAGCCCATTCATGTAGGCCAATGGGTCCTTTAACTTGTCCCCAGTGTTCTTTGAATACTTTCCTTGCTTTCTATAACAAGATGTTCCTGCCCTAGACCTGTAATGAGGTATTCCTCAAGGAGCCTTCATTCGCTTTACTTGTATTTACAGTACATGATCTGGCACCAAAGGTTGGTTACTTTCTATGCCTTTTCAGGAGAAACTACATCAGGAGCTCGTACTGCTATTTCCAATATGAATTTAGAATTGTAAAGTCTTTTTACTTATTTTGTTGCATATTTTTATCTGCTTTCTGTTACAATAAAAATTCTTGTTTCTAATGACATTAATATAATCCTATTATATATAAAAACATATAAATTACATATAGTTTCAGAATAGGAAATCCAACATTATTACTACCAATAAAATTACTAAACACAGCTTAATTTTCTTATCTTTAGAATATATTCCAATAAGGATGAACAGAAAAATAATTCTTTTCCATGTGATTAAACTACCTACTCAATACATTGATAGACATTTGCTTCATTTTGCTTTTAATTTTTAGGGATTTCTTTTTTTGTTTGGTTTCATGTTTATTTAATTTTGCTTTATAATTATTTAAAGCATTTATGTGGTTTCAAAATTTAATTTACAAAACAAGGAACACTCAGACAAATCTAGTTTGCAATATTAACCTTGTTCCCTCATTGTTCTATCCATCCCCCACAGGTAACCATATTTATTAGTTTTGGGTTGTCCTTCTATAACATATTTTTTTCTCCTTTCTAAGACAAAGAGTAGCCTAGTATATACTGTTCTGTTCTTTTCTTTAAACACATACACCACTCATACACGTACGTACTGGTACATATATTAGAGATCAGTATTTAGAGATACTATTCAATCATTTCTACAGTTGTTAAAACCCGTCTGTCTGGATGCACCATATTTTACATAATCAGCATCTACTGAAAGACAGCTGGGTTGTTTCCAGTGTTTTTGCTTTTATAGTTTGGCAAATTTTTGCCAATGTATATCTGGGATAGATTCCTAAAGGTGGGATTGTAGGGTCAAAGGGTAAATAGGTACGCAATTTTGCTAGATACTATTAAATTTTCCTCTATACGGGTTGTACCATCAAGGTATCAGAGTACCCATTCTTCCATAACTCAACCAAAGTTGTCAAAGTTTTGGATTTTTGACATCTAGTAGCTCAGTGTAGTTTTAATTTGCATTTCTCTCATGAGCAAAGCTATACATCTTTGCATATGTTTAAAGGCCATTTGCATTTGTTTTTCTCTGAATTTTCTGGTTGTATCTCACAAAGATGAGTATTTTCAAATCCCCATTTTGAAAAAAAAAAAAATTAAGACTTAAGGAGAAGAAACTTGCCTTAAGCAGCAGACCAGGCACAGTGCAAGGCATATATATACACATAATTTATTTAATCTTACAGCAACACTTTCAAGTCAATATCAGGATCAGAAGATAAGTAACTAAGGGAATTTAACTAGAATTTAAATCCAGATTTGACCTCAAACATTCCATGCGAACTCTTAAACCTCTGTCTATACCTACTGAGAAACTAAGCAAATAACCTGGCCACACAAATGCAACCAGGTAAAGGCAGAGTTGGGACTAGCACACCGAATCTGCACCTGCAGCCTCAGAGGCCTAAGGCTGGTTCCTGTAAGTGTTACCCTTCTTCCTTGTATCATAGCGCCGCTCATTGAGATTTCACAGTAAACATCTTATTTTCCCGCACTTGCTTTCATTTCTGCAATACAATAATAATCATAAACTCTTGAATAAATTTAACTAATTCATATTGGTGATGATAAATTATTTTCACTGAAATGCCAATTACAAAATTCCACAAAAACTAAGCAAATCACCACAAATATTGAATTTACAGAGAAAAAAAAAAAAAAACACACACAATCCTCAATGCCTTAACTCATCAGATGAGGTAAAAATAAAAAGAGGAAAAAATAAATGCATTTGGCATACCTGATACATCTAATAACAATCATAATCAAAATAGTGACTAACATTTATAAATTGCTCATTGTATGCTAGACCAGTGCTATGTGATATATATACATACACACATATATATATATATATATATATATATATATAAAACCTCATTTAATTGCCACAAAATCCTATAAGGTAGGTACTATTATTAACCTTATTTTACAGATGAGGACACTGAGGAACAGAGAGGTAAATAACTCACTAGAATGGCCATACAACCTATATCCACAGCCCCATGCTCTTATCTCTATTGAACTGGGTAGGTACTATTATTAACCTTATTTTACAGATGAGGACACTGAGGAACAGAGAGGTAAATAACTCACTAGAATGGCCATACAACCTATATCCACAGCCCCATGCTCTTATCTCTATTGAACTGTCACCATCCAGAAATTCATCTTTCTAATCATCTTACACAATAGGTGTGCCTAAAAATATTCTGCTAGATAATTTAATAAGAGTGTGAAATAGTGTATCTGACTAGAGCAGTGCTATTTAAACTCTTATGTGAATATGAATCTCCTGAGGATCTTGTTAAAATAAAGACTGTAATTCAGCAGAGCTGGAGTGAGGGCTGAGATTCTGCATTTCTACTCCCTAGATGATGTTGATGCTACTCGTTCACAGACCTCACATTGAGCAGCACAGTCCTTGAGTACTTATTTTACATTCTTAAAAACATCTCTCAATATTCATCATCACTCCTTCTCCTCTTGCAGAATATAAGTTAGAACAGGCATTTAAGAGTCTATTATGCTACACTTAGCAACTGTTTACTGCTTATCACATTTACTGCACGTTCATTTTGATTTCAAATGCAATTCTGCTGTTTACTGAGAACAGGCATGTTTGTTCTATATATTCTCATTTAAATAGGAAAAGTGCTACTGTTATTCCAAACACTGGGATCACCTCCCCTAGGCCTAGAGCCTCCTAGGGCCTTGTACACTAGAAACACAGTTGCTGATCTAAAACTACTTCAAGCTGGTGATCCAAATCTTCAGTCTTTAAGGGCCACTGGCAACCCTCTTCAAAAAAGACAGCCAGGGCCTAATTTACTTTCCATTTTCTATTTTCATCATCTAACACAGAAAATATGAGACCCTGTTCTTTTCTCCTGTCATTTATCCACCCTATTGGCCTTGCCTCTGATCCAGCTCTCCATCTCTCTCTGCTTCCCATTCAACTATGTTCCATCCATAAACAACAACTCTGCTATGTTGTCCCATCTCTTTCTTCTCAGAAAGATTTTCTTTATCACCTCTAGCTTTGGCTATTTTCACGTTCTCAAATTCCTTAAAGTTACATGGTAGGGTTTTTGTCCTCCCTGCTTCCCAATACAGCATCTATATCACTGCTCCCCAATTATCTTGTAAATATCCCCTGCTCTGTCAAGGCCCAGGCCAGTCAGACTTATCACCCTCTTTCTCCTGTGGCTTTCATCTACCAATCTCTTGGATCCTCTCCAACATTCCCTTTGCTCGGTTTTCCTCTCCACCCCATTCTAACCATTATACTGAGTTTTTTCAAAGTCCGAAGTATACCCTATCTAATACCTGAACTCTCAACTCTCTAATTTCCTCTTTTCCAACCTTCTCCACTACATGTCATTCAACCACACCCTGTACCTTGCCATCACTTGGAACTACTACATCTCCAAAATCACTAATTCAAATATGTCACTCCTGACCACAACCTACTATCTACCCTTCCAGCTTGCTTTTTTGACCACTCACCTACAACTATTCTTTGATCTCATCATCATCTCCATTCCATTCGTCCCTCTTCATTCTGTGTATTTACTAGCTCCCTCCTGTCTTCACTTTCCCATCTAGTTTAGATTCCAAGGTGTATCACTCCATTTTGGTGCTCAATTAATACCAACTGAAGAAATGAATCCTTGAGTTCTAATACCCAATCAATCACTAAGTCATGTAACACACCTGTTTTCATCCACTGCCACTAAGCAACCACCATTTCTTTCCCAGACCACTAAATTCTCTAATCTATTCTCTACCTTGTTGACAAATGTAACTTTCAAACTAAACTAATCACTCCCTTTTGAATTTAAAAACTCCAATCATGTCCCATTGTGGCTATAGTAAATTATAAAATCCAAAGCAGCCTAAAAGTGCTGCGTATCCTGGTCCTCACCTGGTCCTCTTGAATCCAATCCCCCACCACTCTGACCCCACACTCTGCCTTCCAGCCACATTAGCCTCCTTCCAGTTTTTCTAATACAGCATGCTCTTTCCCACTTCAAGGTCTTCATATTTTGTTCTTGCTGTCAAGACACCTTTGTCCCCCTTTCCCATCCAACCTCACCTAGTTAACTTCTATTCACCCTTCCTATTTCAACTCAAATGTTACTTCCTCAGGAATCTATCACTCCTAAAACTACAAAGATTCTCCTGTTACATTACTCTGTTCATTTCCTTATTATGGTTTATAATTAAGCACTTATTATAGCTTATAATTAAACATTTATAGTTTATAATTATTTGTGTGATCATGTCTGTTGCTCCACTAGATTATATACTCTACAGGGACAGGTCTACCAAGTCTATTTTGCTCACCACTGACTCCTCAGAACATTGACCAATATACAGTTGTGCTCAATAAATATTTGAAACAAATTTCCCTCCATAACGGTGCTTCTCAACTGAGGCTGTGATGGTTTTTAAATATATGTGTGCCTGTACCACACCTCTGAAGATTATAATTTCATCTGTAGAATATACTGGACTGCAACATTTTCACAAGTTCCCCACATGATTCTGATGCACAACCAGCATTGAGATCTACTGCTCTACAAAATCATATACTATCGGAACTGAAAGAGACTTCTGAAATCATCTGCTCCAGCCAACTTATTGCACAGATGAGGAAACTGAGTGATTCCGTCCCTGTTTTCATTTATAATATATCACTAAATTGTTCTTTCACACAGATTTTCACTTTTAATTCCTCCCATTAATTTCTTATTTTATATGACAAACTAAAGCACCTTCACTGATATATCCTAAATGTCTTAAGCACAAAAGAAAGTGCATTATTCTCAATCTATATGAATATTTGAAAAGTGTTCAATTACAACACATACTGTAAATAAACAACTACTTTTTTTCACATTTCATTATCATAGAATTCAAACTTCAAAATTCTGTCCTCAGTTATTCCAGGAAAAATTAATTCTAAAGTGTGTAAACTGTTTACTTTCCATACTGAATAAACTGAAACTAATTTTCCTTGATAAAAATCAGATTATAGCAAACTTCATTTTCCAAAACACCTATAATATGAACAACAAATTCAAGGAATGAAGGGAGGAAAAAAAGCATTGTCTTTCCCTTGTTCATAAACTATTTATGGGATCTGATTGTTCTTATGTGGAGGACTTAGGAGCTCAAACTGTTTAGGGCCTAAATACTTCTATCAAGTATTCTAACTTCTTTTGTTTACTTACTTAAGCAAGTTAACTAAGAATTTACAAGGGATTTCACAGAAATAAAAATGCCCCCCTAAATAATCACTGGCTCTGTTCTTTCATTTGACAAATATTTATTCAGGATCTACTTAGTGCAAGGCTCTGTAACAGTACCATTGTAAAAGAGGTATAATCAGTGTCTAAAAAACAGTTGATACAGGAGCAAATGCAGGTTTATGAAAAAATACAACGGGGGGGGGGGGGGGCC